>NW_015112888.1:264421-275894 GCF_001443285.1 Poecilia latipinna
ACGTAGATCAACAGCAAGCCAAACTCAATTTCATGAGCCAGGAAGCTGAGCGTCTTGCTCCTTTATTACGTTTTCTTGACAACTTTGAGCAGTGGTGTGGAAAGCTCAATGAAAGGTTGAGTGAAACTATAAGAAACAGAAAAACAAAATATGCATCAGCTCTAAATACATAGAATAAACTTCTACTGTCAGAATACCTGAGCTACAGTTAAGAAACAGTCACGTTAGCAACCGTTGCTATGTAAACAAAAACTACCGGGATATGGCTTTACTGGAATAAACACATTTGGAAAACAATCTCAAAACAAACTAACAAAACATATAACACCAAACAGGACACAGATTTAACTTACAGCCATTGTTTTCGGAGGTGTAAGAAAAGATTGACGACACAGGAGGTGAAGTTTTTACATTAACAGGCAGGCTTTCTCTCTGCGAACACGTATTCCTAACTGCAACTGCCTCTGCTACCCACAATGCACTGCTATCTCAAAATTCTCCTTCAAAATAGAATACAGATAAATTAATACTATAGAACTTTTTAAAACTAATTATTAAGACATTTCCAACTTCCGGCCTGGGGCAGAACAGTTTGAACCCGGCATTCTACTAAAAATTAGCATCAATGCTGAAGTAAGCTACAGTTTAGTCAATAGTTTGTGGAGAATTTCAAGAATGTTCACCAACATGGACTTCTTCCATTCAGTACTCTAAAATTAGTGTATAATCTAAAATCAGGCAAAATGCTAATGTTAGCCTAAAAGCTGTCAGTAGTATTTGTGGTATCAGTAGCATGTTGTTTTACTTTGACTAACTCCATTCAGAATGCTAAACTAGCTAATACATAAAAAACTAGAACATTTCTGAAGAAATTGAAACGGGGCCTGCCAAAGTGTGCCCGTCGGTTGTAACCCAGTGTTCTGATGCTAAAAATTAGCATCAATGCTAAGCTTAGCTTAAGTATAGTCAATAACGTGGAGAATCAAAAGCATGTTGAATAACATGAACATAGTCCATTCAGTATGGATGCTTATTTTAAGGAGAATGGGTAATGCTAGTTAATGGAGGGTCAGTGCACTGCTGACAGCATATGACATCACTAGCAATAGCTTAGGCTATCTTAAAGAGACACCACACAATTACAACTGTTGTACAGTGATCTCTATTGAATACAGTTTTACACTATTTCATTTGATGCCGTTCTTCACAAAAGGGTGAGTGCAAAGGGACATGTGAAAATTTTGTATTAAAATTCTTCCATACACACTAAGCTGTGGTTCAGAAGTCATAACTTCATATTTCCATTCCAGAAAAGGCTTTGAGCACTGGATACTGCTACATTTTATTATGTTACACAATTTTGTTTTGGTTTCTAATTGAGCAGAACACATTCGGTAATAAGTAACGTGAGATAAAAAGTCAACAATAGAATTCTTGTGTTGTACAAATCCATGAGTCATATTTATACACCCGTTGAAAACCCTGGCCGTGGTGTGTGGGGGCCTAAAATGCACCTCAGAGTTGTCCCCAACTCACATTCCAATACCAATATATTACTTTTTTTTTCCATGTGATTTAACAAAGGATGAGTCTAACAAAAACATTTTAAAGCTATAGATGAAGACATATGCTGCACCTTGGATGCTTGTAACATTGCAAAATAATCCATCTTATAAGAAGAAACAGGGATAGAGAGTGAGAGGGAAAAAGAAAGAGAGAGAGAGAGAGAAAGTGTGTGAGAGAGAGAGACTTTGGTGTTGTTAAATGCCCATTTCATTATTGATAAGCATTAGAGGCAGAAGCAAGTCACCCTGTATGATTGACAGCTGACTCTCTGCCTCTGATTTTCCACATGAGAGAGAGTGAGGTGAGTCAACTTATGAAGTATATGATGGTCCAATTTCACTTCAAATAAAGTGGTGAGTTCAAAAACACGAGGAATGTAAATATTTATCGGAGCAAGAAAATGCGAGCTAATGAGAAGTGTGGGAATAAATCTTTCCCTGCAGATATTTGAATGAAGATATGTAAATCAAATGCAAATGTGATAAAATAAAAATAATATGATAAAGATCCAATTAGATGTAAAGAAAGATATAGTCATGTTCACATGTGACAATATGAACAGTGGCAGTGGTTTTTTTTTTATTAAACAAGCGCATCTTAATGTAGTAGTAAACATTGAGGTACGAACTTAGGTTTCCTTGTGCTGGTAGCTAACAGAACACTATCATCATCCAATGGTAACATTTTCACAAAAAAAACGTTGAAAGTTATCTTTCTTTTGAAACTTGTCGTTTCCATTAGATTCACCTTACATTAAAAAAAAAAAAAAAAAAAAAAAAAACAATGCTTGTATCACATTTTCTGTAATAAAAGCCTGTGTTCAAACAGAGTCAGCGTCTAATGCCCAGTGCAAACAAATAAAGACCAGACACTAATAAAAGCTGGAAAACAAACCCTCTCTTCTGTGCTGATAAAAAATCTGGGATGCTGCTCAGGCCTGGTGTCTTTTTAGCAATAAAGAAAAAAAAAACAATGTCAGCATAAGATTCAGACTGGCTACTGGTAATGGCAAGTTAGCTGTGCTTCAGGCTTGAGAATAGTATCAGATGTGCATATTCTCCAAAGTGCATGTATATTAAAATTGTTATTTGCTCAGTCTAGTGCTGCTTCTACTTGTCAAATGACGATCATTTTGTAGAGAACAATCAATGAAATTGCATTACCCCATCTTCTCCCCCAGTCCATAAATAGCCTTATATCTTCACATTTTTCTCATTTTATGCTCAAAATTTTCAGCTACAAAAAGATTACACTCAATTGGGTGTACAATTTATGACCATGTCTGTAATTTAGGTGTGATTGTTTAATTTCAATTCATATGAAGTTACTGGGGTCACAGTTAGCGATTCTTTCACTGCGTAGAGAAAGTTGCAGGTATTCATCTGCTTGATGGCACCATGTGGATTCCCTGTTCTACTTGTTGAATGTTAGTGGGAACAAATGGAAATTAAATGCAATTGAATATGTCATTTTCACTTTAAAATGTGACAGGTAAAAATAGATTATGATGGTGTTTTTTTGGGGGGGGGGTTTTCTATGATTATGTCTGTCAAAATGATGGACAACAAAAACGTCTGGTGGAACCTCTTTGTTTATTACAGCTGAAATTTCATCAGCATAAGACGAAATTATGGTTTTTCATGGCCTGGTTGATTCGCTCAGGACAAGTGGAAGGAAACATGCCTAATTTCCTTTTTTTTTTTTTTTTTTTTGGTGACATTTTAAAGGTTCGCTAAAAAATTTGCATGACAATTGAATGGAAACATGGCTTGTATGTTAAACTGTCATGGCCTTTGTGTCAGGACACCAGCCTCTAATGACAACTTGGGCGTTTGTCAGAGAGACAAAAGGATTTCACAAAGCAGGAGCATTTAACGCCCCTGGGAATCAGACTTGGTTGTAAAGATCTCAGAGCATTTGGACTTTAGAATCCCTTTCCAAATCCCTCTTCTTGGAAGCTGTATTAGAGATATTTGTTATCCTCTATTTCCCCACAAATATAACCTTCTTTGCCAGTGATAAAATTTGACTATATTCTCTTTAAACTGCATACGTCTGTTTCCTGTTTCATTTTTTCCTGTAATCATTTTATGTTAATACAAAATAGCATTACACTAGACCACTAAAACACCAGTCAGATAAATAGATCCAAAACCTGTACAATATGACATTCATATTTTACAGATTTTATGGTCAATATAAGTTACTTTACCAAAAAAAATGCCCATAATGAAATTAGGGCAGTGAAAATTTAACTTTTTTTTTTTCTTCTTCTTTTTTAGGTACATATACACACAGCAAGAACCACTTTAGATTATACAGCCTGAAGTGGGCCAGCTGGCATGAACCTAACCAAGTTAAATTTATGTCAAACTACTTCTCAAATATTATTTTTTCACATTCCAAAAGGTATCTCTGTTGGAGAGGACTTTCCTTTTTTTTTTTTTTTTTTATCCCGCCTTGTGAAAATTTAACTTCCTCATTCATGCATAATGCCTCTGCAATAATAATAACAATAATAACAAAATCAACATGGACGTACGAATAGACAGCCAAGTCAGACTTCCGTTTGATATAAACGAACAACGAAGCATTGTCAAGGCCATTCACGAGTGGTTATAGATGATTTCACATGTGATGAGTATTGCAGGTTTGTCTCCCCGCATCTGTTCGCCCAAACTTTAACCTGACCCGAAGCTGCTTCTGACTCCAAAGAACCCATACTGGGACTAGATGAAAACACGTCTACGTCTGCAGCGCTGACCTTTTTCCTCAAAACTTTCTGGTAGCAACAAAACCAACTGCTGAAGAGATTGGAATCTCCTTGAAGCGTCTCAGGTGCACGGTTGAATGTTTCTGATCTTACTGAGCAAGAGCGGGTGGGAAAGCCAATGATCAAGGAAGAAATATTTAACTCTGAGATAGAATATTCAGAGTAGAAGCCAGACCGTTTTTAATGAGGAATTTCAGAGTTGTCTCAATCTCTGCTCTTGTGATAAACAAACTATTTAGGCCAATAATCCGCCCTGCATGTATACGTGCTTTGACGGAAATAGACAAAATGCGCTTTGACCAAAAACGCATCAAAAACTACAAATATAAATGTAAATGTCTGAAAAAGACATGATGGGAAGTGAAAAATGAACACTGGCTACGTTTTTACAACAATGGCAAACAGACTTTTCTAGCATATTCAGCAATCTAGCCATATAATGTATGTATGCCTCTTTGGAAGGTAGTAACTCTTACAACCTCTAAGTTAAGATCTTATGTTGACCCATGTTTACTTCAATAATAAAAACAGTTTTGCAATATAAATACCAACATTTTCAGAAATCCCACATAAAAGCGCAAAACAATGTTTTTGAAAATCAAATTCCCTTTTCTGATTGAGTCATGTTTAAAATCTCTTAAATAAAGTCTGGTATTTTCTGTTTAATTTTCTTTTTTTTTTTGGTCCACAATGACATCAGAGCAGGCAGCATGTGTGCTGCACAACAGGTTGAGATGACCCCACCAGATGTTTCTTCTTTATCCTCCTTTTTTCTCCCTCAAGAGAATATAGTAAAACTCAGTGCGGCAAAACACAAACACACAGGTAGGAAGCGAGTGAGCACATCAAAAAGAGCTTTGCGGCAGGTAAAGTGATCTATGCTGCCAACATGGGAGCTGGAAGACAGAGCTTTAGAAGTTTAGCATATGGCTGGATCATACGGATGAAGTCAGTTAACAGGGACGTGCATCTGTCATGCTTGTTAAGATGGAGACTCCAGTGCATTTGACAATATTGGACACCAAGAAGCAGTTAGAAAGGTTTATTTGAAAACGTGTTCATTATTCTTCTCGGAATAAGGCAGAAGTCCAGGTCAAACACTGGGAGGAAAAGTGAGAGGTTAATCGTGACCTGAGACGTTTTTGAAGGTTGAAAAAAGTAATATGGAAGGAGAGTAGATTTCTTACTGTGGGAAGAGGAGATAGTGTTTCAGGAGGAGGTGAGTATATATGAGTGGCCACGACAAAACCATGAACAAATCTACTTGGGGGGGAGGGGGGGGGCATTTTGAGTTATTACAGATTTTGAAAGTGTGGATTTGAAGCTTTTACAATGATGTTAAACACACAGCGTTTTGGCTGGAACCAAATAGTAAAAGAATGTGGTGAATATGCAAACAAAGACAATATATTAATCGACTGTATTTCCCCACCTCCGGAAACAAACCAACTCTGGAAACAAGCTAAATTCAAACGAAACCTACCATTTCAAAACCTCCAGAAACAGCTCCCTAAAGCATGGGTGGTCTCTTCATTATTTCAACTAGGATATATAGCAAGAAAAATAAAAATCACTATTTTTCCAGAAATGTATGTTGCTGTTTTTTTATTTATTTATTTTTTTTTTTCTGTTTCTGTGTTAGCAACATGTTCCAGGTTTTCCTGCAGTGTGTTTCAAATCCACAGGAGTTGAAGTTGGGATGGGATTGATGAATGGGTTTGTGAGCGTGTTAGCTTTGTTTCCAGGTTGGAGGCAGTGGTGTGGTGAGCACTGGAGTGGTGGACATGCTGATGAGGGAGGTTTGAAAAATCTAGCTATGGTAATTCCTGGACGGTGGCCAAATGAGTGAGGAGGGGATTTACAGAAGAAGTCTTGAGGCGAGACCCCGCAAACAGATGGAGGAAACGAGGAAGCGATCTGCTAAGAAACAGGATTGTCAGAGAAGGAAAGATGCCAAAGGTAAGTACAAAGAAGTCAAGTCATAAGGTGAAGTCTTAAGCCTGATTACCACTCGCATGAAAAGCAAAGTGGCATCTGCCTCGGGTTACCCGCTTGTCTTTAAGCTCCTCCAGTCACACCTTTCAATTAGGAGGTACGACACACACACACACACACACACACACACATTCTCAAATATCAATATCATTTTGAATCAAGACATTATTACTGCTTAAGAGGCTGTGTTAGCTGTTCGCAATTAAACAATGTAATATCAGTTACACCTAATGATTTGTTTAGAGACCAATACATTTTAACGGCTGCATGTAGGGGATATAGGCATTTTATTATTTCTCATCATGATATTTAGAATATAGTCCTCTGTCCGCTCAGGAGTGGCTGGAGAGACATTGTTTTAATGGAAGTAAAGTACAGTGGTTCTCACTAATGCATTAAAATGGTTGTCAAAAGGCTTTCAGCTGCTGCACCACAATTAGGATTCTGTCACTGGCCGCTAGGATGGCTAGCTTCCCAAAGCACTGAATTACAGTGCTGTCAAGTGTCTAATATCACTTATCAGTTTGGCAAGCACATATCTGTGTCAAAATACCAGGGCTGGTACAGACACCGAACAGTTAACTCACAATACATATTACAAATTCAGTTTGAGCCGCTTTGCGGTGTTGGCTAATTGGCGCATATCTACAATTACATCAAATTATACATATGCAAAAGAGAGAGATAAAGACAGAGAGAGAGAGAGAGAGAAAAAAAAGAAAAGTTGCTACTTTCCCCTTCGATTTTGTCCTTTTTTCCCTTTACCCTCGGTAAGGTTGTCCACATGGAGACTGACTAACAAGTGTTAGTTTTAATAAAGTCGTATAACCATAGCTCATTAACAGCAGTGTCAGACTGTTGGTTCCTTCGAAACATGCTTTTTAATGACCCCCGTGGGATAGATCATTTGAATATGCATCAGTGATCTTTTTTTATGTAAAACAGCACAGCTTCCTGGGCTCCCTGTAAATTGGTGGCAAACATGCATTTTCTTCTAATGCAGATTCATATGCACATGAGCGAAATATGAGTGCATGTACAGAATTCACCCACGAAAAAATGCAATGCAATGACTTTTTTTTTTCATTAGTCTTCTGAAAACTGAGGGAGAAGTTGTGCTGTAACTGCGCCTTTTTAAAAATTATTACTATTAATGTACCATCAGTGGTCCCTCTGGACTTAGCAAAACCAAGTATGGTTGGAACCAAAGTGATATAAAGAAGTTGCAAATTAGATTTCCTAAAGATGTATTGAACCATTTAATAGATGCCAATAACAACTGTATTCAAACAACTGCAGAGGCTTGCTAGATTAGACTTCCATTTCCTCACACACACACACACACATCGAGGTGAAAGAGTCCTGTTTGAATGCACACACAGAAATATCTCCTGTCTTCTATTTTACTCTGCCAGGAAAAAACCTGTTAAGTTATTACAAGGGCTCCTTTGTGTGTAGTTTCTACAGTTCACAGGAGAGCGCTTAATACAACCGTGTGATGCCAGTTTGGCATGCTTTTTACATTTGGCTCCATAAAAAAAAAAAAAAAAACATTGGGAGAAGACGCAACATGGCACATGTCTCCTGAGAGGCACAGAAGAGGAGCACAGGCAGCCAAAGTGTAGGTGTTTAGCTGCTACGTACCTCAAAAGTCCCTATAAAGACAGAGTATAATCTTCCTGAATGTTATTGATCTCGACTCAATAACATTCAAGGACCAGAGGAAAACACGGTGAGGCGCCTCCACAGTAATAGGAACCTAAATATTCTTTGTAAAAACAGGATTAGACAAAGACATCGACATTGCTGTTGAACTCTCCATGTCAGGCTTGTGCCTGTTTTGTATGAACATTCGTGTATCACAAATAGATACAGCTTCACAAAATGGGATGTCAGAAAATTTCTTAAAATGCACGGCAGCAAAAAGAATGTCGAGAGACATATTTCCCATGGAAACTAGTTATACTGAGGAAATCTTTGTATGATATTGGGCATTTGGTCCTGTCAAGTCATTTGATGTAATTAATAGCAGACCCAAATTAATACTCCATTATTATTATTATTATTATTATTATTATTATCACTTCCAGTAAGAAGAAACACATTGGTCAAATTAAAAAAGTTATTTTACACAAATCTGCTAAAAGGCATGAATAATTTAGGGAGTAACTTTAGGGTGTCAAATAGGAGTGGACACCCTAAAGTTACTCCTCTTCCTCCTTCTCCTCCTCCTCCTTTCCTCTCCCATGAGAACTTCGGGACAGTCTGTGATGGATCTGACTGAGAGATCCATCAGAGACTGGACGGGTTAAAATGAACAATATGATAACCCTGATTCATAACAGAAATGTTTACACCATAAATATTTCCCTCGCCTTTGTTTCAGCCAGGGAAGAGGGGCATTTCTCAGGAATCTCAATTTAAACTGGTAGTTTGAAGTTATTCTGCAATTGTTAAATGTTTTAAAATGTTAGTTTACCTTGGTACTCGTAGCTAAGTGCCATGGTGAATGCTATGAAAATAAAGAATAGGAAGCAAGTGATGGTGGCAGCAATGATTACCCGGTGCACATTAAAGTAGGAAGGATGGGGAATAAGACAGGCTCCAACAGAAAGGGTTGTGTAATTGGTCAGGAAAACTAGGAGGGATGTGTTTGGTCTACACTCCAGTCTAGACAGATGAAAGAATTCAAGCAGACCTGTTAGAGAAATAAGAACATGCAACACAAAAGTTAGAAAAGAAAAAAGTGGGACAGGGCGACGATAAATGTATATACGAGTAGCAAGAGAGCAAAGAGAGAGGCAGCAAAGGTAGAGACAAAAATGGGTAAACAGAGGGATTGAGATGAAAGGATGTGCAAATTGTTGGACATACTGAGGATAGAGATATAATTGAATGGATTAGGGTTAGACACAGGATATATGATGGATAAATAGGGAGGAAAGGAGAGAATTTATGAAGAGAGCAAAAAAAGTGATTGGTCCAGAGATGACTTACTTGTACAGTTATGGAGATGTCTGGGAGAGACAGGAGGAAACCTTTTTTCCAAAATGTTTAACATAAACTCTGAACATGAGAAGATGATTTAAAAAAAAAAAAAGAAAAATAAGTATGTTGGTACCAATGTGCAGTAATTCTTTTAAAGGACAAGGGTGATGTAAAAAGCAGTAATAATTACATTAAAATAAATGATGAGTCAATGCCTTAATCATTTATTACTAGAATTAATGAGACATACCAAGAAGATTTGGGAGAGAGTTTGTGAAGAAGAGGTGACAACCAGGGATTTATAGTTTGGTTTCACTTTAATTGCAATGTTTTCTTTGATAGTGTTGACGAAGTGTACAGAATGTCACTAGGAACTGCACTCTGTCTTCGTGGATCGAGAGAAAACATAATTCTCTGGAGCTAAGAGGTAAACAGTGCCACTTCATTGGAAAGTCATAGATGGCAGAGATGTATGTGAGAGTGATGATGTCATAATGTTGGGCGAAAGGACAGGTGCAGGGAACAACAACAGGAACAGCAATGTTTAAAAAATTAGATTAGAGCAGAAAGATGAATATCTTCGAGACTGAAGGTGAACGTTGGATGAGATAATGCAAAAGGAAAGTTCTTACTGATCTCCAGAGAGAAGTGAGTGTTTCCATTGAGATTGTGATTGGCAGGGTGTGGGGGAGTGGTAGAGTGGATAAATTATGTCACTGAGAGATTTGGCGAGTGGACGGGCAGGGGAAGGAAGATCAGCAGAGGTCCCACGTAGGCGGCCACACAGGAGCAGCCGGAAGAACAGCGAGGGGACTGACGTTGAGATCCCGGAGGAGACTTCCTGTCAACCACACCCTGCTCTGACTTGGAAGGTAGGAGACTCATAGAAACACCCGCTAGCCTGCATATAACCCTGTGGACGAGCCTTGTGTTAGACATGACAGAGGAGTTTGAGTTGGGGGTGGAATTGTACAAAGAATTAGCTTGAGACATGTTTAATATTGAGTTGCAAGGAAAGATAAAATGGAGAGATGGAGGGAAATGGACTATTTTTCACCTAAACAAGTTCAATTCCAGGCGATAGATCGAGTTTGTAAGGTTTATACATAAAGTACAGAATCTAATGAGGACAGACGAGGTTATATAAATGTTCTCTAGTTTACCTTGATTAATATTAAAGAAACCCGCCGTAAATTCCCAGTAGTCCTAATACATCTTTCCAGTTGCAGCATTTGTCAGTATAGTAGCCATACCTCTGATCAGCAACAATACATAAAAAAAAGTTCCCAAAGAAACTGCAAGAACAGAAGAATGTTTGTTCTTGTGGCACTAAAAGAGGGACCAAATCTATTTGATCTTCTAGACTATGTCTAGGCCTTTAATCCACTTCGTTCACAGAGCCTGAATGCACCAACAATTTAGAAACATTGATTGGATTGTTGGAAGTGTGCCATGTTCCGCGTGTCTTTTCCCTTTTTCTTGTTTCTTACCTTCTTTTGGCAAACGTGTGAAAAAGAAATCCAAAAGTACTGTCTCAACCAAAGCTCCAAGCTTACTCTGTCCCAAACTTTATTTCAAATGAGCATTTAAGTAATTGGAAATCTTTTAAGTTGTCAAGGGATAATTTAAATCCAGAACATTAAAGAAGAGAAGAGTACAGGAAGTATAATTCTGTAAGATAACAAAAGGGACCCAACATTTTTTTTTTTTTTTACATTAGGATTAAGGGATACCAGTGCATATGCCTATTTAAGTTTGCCACAAAAACACGAGGTTTTTGTGGCAATAACAAATATCACCAAAAGTGTGTTTAAAATGTTATTTGTGGATCACATGATGTTATTACAGTAATCGGTTATCATTGTGCCTTGTTTGCATATTTCACCTTAAAAGTTTTAAATGATGAAACTCTGTGCTTCACTTTGAAAAACTACTTGTTAACATTGTCTGTTGTTGATAAAAAAATTTTATAAGGCCAGTCTTGGTAAGCATGTGTTATAATACACCATAATCAAAATAATGTTTGCATCTAGACTTGCATGTAAAGAAGTACTTAGTTGTTATTTATAAATATACCCATGCTTCCAAAGTATTTTGGCACTGTCAGTACAGAAAAAAAATATATATATATATATATATATATATATATTT
>NW_015112888.1:279227-281228 GCF_001443285.1 Poecilia latipinna
AAATATATATATATATATATATATATATATATTTCTGATATATAATATATATATTATAGAGCACAAGCTCTATAATACTAAATTTTTGACAATAACGCTACAGCAAAGCTAGATTTGGTATTCATGTACGAGTTAAATGGGAAAACAATTTAATCCAGATTCAAAGCATTTAACATTCACTAATGTCAACGCTAATCCAGATATCCAAATTTATCCCCAAACCCACATGTAAGCAATTCCGTTGGGGATTGCTTGGGGATGGACACTGTATGATTAACAGGATAGCTGTATCTACTTATTTGAGCTGTAATTCGACCGAATCTCGCTGTGAATAAATTCACACAATGCAATGTTTACCACACTACCTCTTAATTGTACGTTGTGGACGCTGTGTGTTTATGATAATCCGCGAACATCTGTTTCTGCACAGAGAGTATATTTAAATAAGCAATCGGTTTCGTTAAGGCCATTGAAGCCAAACGTACATGCAAAATCAAATATACAGACAGAATGTCACTATGCAAGTGTCATATCGTTAGTGAATGTCTGTAGGTAGTGCGAAAAATGATTTTAGCATGTGTATATAAACACACATACACGCATCCCTGTTTTGTTTCAGCATTAGAAATAGCCTCCGTTGGCGAACAGAATGCACATTTCTCAGTGTAAAAGGTGAGCTTGTTCCCTCAAGTTTGTTTCTTCCCTTTCTTATGTTGAAGAGGAAACTGTTTGGAGTGGAATTGAAATAACAAATATCACCAAATGAGGGTGGGCAACAGCAGCTGTTCAGTGAATGGTGGGCCTGCTGGCTGCGGAAGATAAGCAAATAGGAGACTTTCCTTCTTGAAGTCGACTGATGGTCCAAACTGTGCAGGCAGCGCAGGCACCACAGAGTCTGTCTTCATTTACTTCGCTCCCAATTGTTTCCCAGTTTCCCCATTAAAATTCAAAAATGGTTAACATAAATCCATTATTCCGACGCCGATAATACACACCTTGCAGTGCAGATAGCAATTTTATTTCTTACTGCGCAACTTGAAATACTCGCGCTATAACAGGTATGGCTTTAGGACACACTCTTATCATTAACTCATAAGCTCTGTCAGGTTTGATAAATTTATGCAGTTTCAAAATTCCCCAGATACTTTCGGTCACTGAAAGTTTAGAAATACTATTGCACTGTCAAAAGTAAGACTTTCTTTCACATGTGCAGATATGAATTTGCAAATTATTTTTAAATGGACAATTTTTGTTTCTCAACCAAGTATAACTCGATTACATCTACCCTAAAATACTCATTTAATGCTTAAAATATTCTCCAACACTATCCATAATGCTTTTTAATACTGATAACCTTCATATCTTGACCTTGTGTATGCTTTTCTTGTTTGTTTTTTTTTTCATCATCTTTTGTCCTTGAAGGCATGATGAGCAGGTGCGGCCTCCAGCTTTTAACTCTTACATCACGTGGAACCAAGTGTCTAGGGGCCATTTCCCACCGATCTGATCATCAACCCATCCACAGTCCACGTTAAACGTCCATCTCATCACTGCCTCCATCCAGTGCTTCAAGTCTCCCAAATTAAATTCATTAAGACACATGTACTTTCCCTTGCCTTGATATAAACACGAGCTAGGGCAGGACGGAAGGGACCTGAGATAAGGTTACCTGTGTTTCTTGTCAGTCGACATAGCATCGTGTCGTTGGTTTAATGATCAGCACCCAGCGAGCTGGTGTTTTTGGTTCCTCAGCAAAATAGGGAATATATGTGTCAGAAAAATACAAACTGTGGCATATTTATTTATTTATTTATTTATTTATTTATTTATTTATTTATTTATTTATTTATTTATTTATTTATTTATTTATTTCAGTCACTTCAAGAAGGATTAACCAAAGAAGTCGTTTCACAAATTCCACGGTCGGATCTGCCGAAAGCTAAACTGTTCAAACCTCGCTAACTAAAGCCTGAGAACATGTGCCCTGTTTTACCAGGGCAC
>NW_015112888.1:284344-289344 GCF_001443285.1 Poecilia latipinna
CGAGCTGGTGTTTTTGGTTCCTCAGCAAAATAGGGAATATATGTGTCAGAAAAATACAAACTGTGGCATATTTATTTATTTATTTATTTATTTATTTATTTCAGTCACTTCAAGAAGGATTAACCAAAGAAGTCGTTTCACAAATTCCACGGTCGGATCTGCCGAAAGCTAAACTGTTCAAACCTCGCTAACTAAAGCCTGAGAACATGTGCCCTGTTTTACCAGGGCACATGTCTTTACAAAAAACTGTGCCAAAATGCAGAGGAAATGTTTGTGACAATCTAAATCACCACATTTAGCAGCAAGGAGTTGTCTTCACAATACCAGACGCTCATGGTATCGCGGAAGAGCTTTGGCGCTTTTCAGAACTTCTTGAGGTTTGCAGACAGACCTCACTGTCAATGACTATGGCAGAGCCATCAGAGAACTTTTGCAAATGGCAGCCTGGGGAGTTGATGGAGAAGTCTGCAGTGTAGAGGGTGAAGAGGAACGGAGCCGGCACAGTTCCCTGCGGGGGCTCCGTACTGCAGACCAGCCTGCTGAAGACACAGCCCTGTGTTCTCACATTCTGTGGGCAGTAGGTGAGGTAGTCCAGGATCCACTGGGATACGTGGTGGTCCATCCCTCCTGACAGCTCCAGCCTTGTCCCTCAGAAGTCCAGGCTGGATGGTGTTTAAAGTACTGGAGAAATGAGAGAACATGATAATACTGTGCAATCTGCAATTTAGTCAGCTCTTCTGCATTACTGCCTCATTGAGGTGTGGCGAAAAAAAAGTGATCAGATTATGACTGTCCCTCCTCATTTGTCTTGATTTCGTGACCTGGATATCCAGAATTTACTTTGAGAAGACAGTTTTGGATCCTGTTTCTCCTCAGCCAAATTAAGATACTGTTGCGTTTGCGCTCTACAGCCACTGACCTGGACAGGACTTTGCTCCACCTGTGTTTCTTGTTCAGCCTTTTCCACCACACCTTTTTTTTTATTTTACTCAATATTTTTTTTTTGTTTGTTTTATTAATGTGCAGAGATAGCACACGGCAGAGGAAACCTGTTTTAATCTCTCAGAAAAAAAGTCTTTCTTCAGAGTAGACATTGTAACCAATAAGACATTTCTGTGTTTAAAGTCCTTTATCTCATTTATTTATGTAACAAGAATCTAACTGAAATAAATATTATTTTTGATAATATTATCTTTTTTGTTATCATTTTGCTATAATATGATTGCCTGTATTGTGCTTGAATGCTCTCTCCATTCATTTGCACGCCTCAAAAAAAAAGAAAAAAAAAAGAAAAGAAAACTAACGTTAGTAGGTCAGTGAGTCTAAAATACCCTTACTTGTGAGTGTGTGCGTGCATTGTTTTTAATCCTGTGTGTTTCTGTGTCACCCTGTGATGGAGCTGCAGTCTCCCTCTCAACCAATGGCTGCTGGAGATTGGCACAAGTCATCTGCAGTGAAAAGTTTGTACAATAACCTCCATTTTAAATGTTTCTAGCGATGCCTGTATTTTGAAAACATCTACAAATATAAGCTATTTATCTTGCCTTATTCCTTTTTGTATTGTCTATTCAACTTTGTGTGTGAGAGTGATTGTCTATAAGCTTTTAGAAATTCATTCATTTTAATATTCTTTTTAAATAATGGTTATATATTTTTTTTAAATGTAAAGAAGGTTATAGTTTCCTGTAGCCAACAAAACTATCTGAATTAGCAGCAGAAATCTGTTATCTGAGCCATTTTGATTAACAAATCTCGTCAAGTTTATAAATTGATTCTCTGTAATTATATCTGACATATTACACAGTTTAATCTTATTAGACATTTTCTTCACTTGCTGCCACAACTTGACCCTTTCACTGGTAGTGTTTTGCAAACTGCTTCCATAATCACACAATAATGACATTGTCAGACAGCAGGAGGCAATCTGTTCTGAAACAGGTCAGCTTTGTAACCGGGGGCAACACGATGGGTGATTAAGGAAAGGCATTTTAGATTAATTGTAGACCGGAACACTGGTGGCAAAGGATATCTCTGCTCTATGATGTGGACTAGACGACTTAGCCAATTTATGCTGTGGATGATTGGTAGCTTATGTTCTTGCTGGTATTTTCTTTTCCATCAGAGGTAAAATAGATGAGCAATAGGTGTCTGGTGAAGATTGTGTTAGTGGAAATTGATGCTTTTGGGCCTGAAGGTCTCCCAGGTTGATAAGAGAAAGAACAGGGGCTGTTGGGTCCAGAACAGATAGAGGGGGGAAAAAAGTGAATATGGTAAATTTAATGAGGTAAAGTATTCTGGAAAAATAGGAAAACTTATTTCAAAAAGTACTGCTGAGTTGGAATAAGCAACAGTGACTTTTGCACGGAAAAGTGCAAGATAACAATCCGTACTGTAGATAATGTTTTTATTTTATTTTTTTCAACCCGGATAAAGGCTGATATAAATTGCTTTTTTTTTTTAGCTGTTCCAGCTACCAGAGGCGGTTAGTCAGCACAGAGCATACGACTCAGTAGAGTCACAACAATACAGCCCCATGCCAGCCAGGCAGACCTGGGCAAACCCAGATTAAAAACAATACAAGTTCTGAAACTCACTCCAAGAAACGGAAAACTACTCCTGCAGACTTGCAGTACATGCCTCCGATCATTTAAGTAGTCCTGATGTTGTTTTCTTTTCAGAGTTATCTTAATGGTGGATGTTGTTATCTCTCAAGTAAAGATGTCTGTGTCCTGCCGCTCTACTTCTGCTGCTAAAGAATCCATCCACTCTGCAGCTTACGGCTGCACAGAAAGAAAAAAAAGGTATCTGTCTCTGGGCCAAATATAGATGAGCGTTTGGTCCACACATGTAAACCCGGGCTGAGGTCTTTTTTTTTTTTTTTCCAAAAATGTTTTACCGGGATAGGGTGATATTTGGGGGTGTAAATTAGCTATGTGTTCTTTCCAAACATTTATATCAGGGGCCCTCAAATTCAGGTCTTGAGGGCCGATGTCCTTCAAATTTTAGATGTGTCGCAAACAAGTTTATTGTGCCAATATGGAAAAGCCAAATGTATATCCTGCAAGCCATACAGTGTACTACTGCTCCCTATTAAATTGACTGTTAAGATTATTTAGTTACTTTTTAAAAAAAATTCAGGCAATTATCACTAATAAACACGGGACCTGCTGATTGTCTTGCTGGTGTTTGCTAAAGTCTAATTTTAGTCTTTATCTGTGACATATGAAAACAACTTTTAAGTCTGAAAGGTAATCACAATAAGTTGCTCAGATTCAATGTGACAGTACTCCTCATATATTCTTATATGACTTGGACATGGTCTTCAATGCATGACTGGTATTTTTCATTTATTAAGTAGTAAAGTCAGAAAGCATGTTGACTTGTTAAGAGCTGAGGAGATTTTAAGTTTGATGAATTTTAGACAGAATTTGTCTGCTGACAACCACAAGTGCCTAGATGACTCTCCAAAACCTGGATTATCAAAGTCACTGATGTCTTTTAAGGGAGGTAGAATTATTTCTTTTTTTTTTTTTTTCAAAATAACTGTGGGCAGCTTGAAATATTGTCAGTGCTTGGTGACAAGTTCTCAAAATTAAGTGGCAAAGCACTAGAAACTCTTCAAACGCCACGTCTGCGACACAAGCCTCTTTCCTTCTTTCTTTCTTTCTTTCTCTCTCATTCTGGCGATTTTTCTCAAAGCACAAGCAGATAGAATGTTTTTTTTTCTTCTTTTTTTTTTGTCTAATCTTTGTAAAACTACCAGAGCTCATACAGAAGCTTCAGTACTTGTGGTATAAAAAATGTTATAAAAATTCCATTTCGTTGTGAAATCCATCTAAAACGCATCTCGTTTGTGGCACAGTTTTAACATCCTCTCCAACAAAGTGGTAGATAGTAATAAGATCACAATGTTTTCAACCTCACTCGCAATGTTTAAAGTTATCTTTTATATAATATCTAATATATTGAGGGAAATTCCAATTCTCTAAAATGAAATCAAGTTGGCTTTCTGTTATGTTTTTGATATAGAAGAAATGTTTTGGGTTCTGCATTTCACTTTAATTTTATGTTTCCCGTCTTGCCATTCCTGTTAGTTTATCAAAAATTGTACTATTTAAAATTATGCTATTATTGGGCCATTGCTGCAACATTGGTGCAGCACCTATAATTTTCTTATCAATGGTGCATATATTTGGCATACATCTCAGATTTATGGCACTTAAACTGAACCTACTTAAAAGTTCAAACTGGCAGTGAAATTGAAACTGAGGCAATTTTTACTTAAATGTATGTATATTTTCCCGTGCTTTTGAAAAACATGATAAATACACAATATGGACCATTGAGAACGTTGCAGAAATGTTCTCTCTTTTTTTTTTTTCAAACCATACAAATAGATGTATGGTTTGAAATTATTCAATTTAACATCAAAATAAATTCATTTCATTTGGGACAGATACTGCTTAAGTTCAAGGACAGAATTCCAGGATTTAAAAAGTGGACAGAATTCTTTTTTGCACTCAAATTAACAATTACTTTGTCTTTGAAATGACTATGAATGCTGTCAAAGCCACAATTCACCCACTTGAGAGCTGATAATGCATCATCAAGTGCAGCCCCAGTGTACTCCACTCAGTCTTACTTGATGTTAAAAGCAAGCCGTAATGGGTTTGAGTTTTATATATATATATTTTTTTTTTTTTTTTTTCCACTCATGACTCTCCCTTACCAAAAACAACTTTGGCAGACAAATATGAAAAATCCTAACTGGAAACTAAATCACCCAAATGCAGATTCACGGCATGTTTAAACCCACACTCCCACCTTCCTGCTATTTGCAAAAAAATAATAATAAAAAAAAAAGCCCATAAGAGCTCGACCAGTCACCCAAAACAGAAGAAAAGAAGCTTTTCAGAAGCATCCATCAAAAGCTCTGCAGACAAATCAAGTCATGGTTGAAAGACCATAATTTTACTCCAGTTTCTTGGAAATACTGCGAA
>NW_015112888.1:294344-309994 GCF_001443285.1 Poecilia latipinna
AGTGAAAAAAAAGAAGCTTCAGGAAAAAAAATCTTTCTATCTGCACAGCATCCTAAATTAGAGAGAAAAATTGTCCAAAAAAAAAAGGCAAATTTCTGCCAGAAACAGGGGAACTCAAAAAAGACCAACTCCAACATGCTGCTACCTTGAGTGGCGCAATTCTAGGATTAACTGATGATGAAAGAATTTTTTTCCATGTCCGTCAAGTAACGCGGTTCTGGTACTTTTATCATGTTTTATTTATTCCGGAGTCGTTCTCACGCAACTGCATAATTTATGATTTTTATCTTTCATGTTGTGTGAGCGCCTTCCCTTCCTGTAATTTTATACTTCGTGGCATTCACACTTCCATATTGGTCTGCCCTTCACACGTTTCAGTATGTCACAGTGTTAACTCAGACCAAGTCTTTGTCTCCTTCTCGGGTTATGTGTTGGCAAATGTGTAGAGTGTTTATATGCGCCTTGGTTTGAGGTGGTGGCAGCGGTGCATGTGTGTTTATGTAATACATGCATGTCTCTGTGTTTCTGTGTTGGTGCACGTTTGTGCTTGCAAACCTGCGTGTGCCAGACTGGCCCCAGGGTCCTGAGCCATCACGCTTTATGAGGTATGGCAAGGTGAGAGCAAAACATCTGCTCTGCAAAAAAAAAAAAAAATGCTGGTCTGGGACTCATTCTGGGTTGTGGCAGTGAAAACATGCACTCACTCACTGAAATTGAACAGAAAAATAACATAAAAAATATATCTAGTTGGCTCAAACAACTGATACCTTAGAAATGAATGCCTCGAGTTTTGCAACACTCCCAGCAAATCTCTGTGCTTTTGAACCCCTTTCTTATCTTCAAATGCTTATACATATTTATGCCCCCAAACATATATTTCAAGAATACAAGTGCCTTTTTGAGAAGCAAGTTAAGCTCTCCAATGTTTCCTCCCTAAGACCTTCTTCTCAGCTGTTTTTTTTTTTTTTTTTTTCCTTTTCTGGTATTTCCCTCATGTCAAGGGCATTGGAACAATCCCTTAGTACCTGCCATTGTACCCACCGCCTCCCCATCCCTCCTCTTCTTTCTTCCTGCTTCCCCTCCTGTCTTCTTGGAACACCCCGGAGAGGAGAACTGCCATGTAAGGTCTAGTGGAGAAAGGATAGACACGGAGAACGTTCAGACTACCTCTGACATCAGAATCAGTGAACCTGCCCACATCTATTCTGTCCAACCTTGTCTTTTAGACTTGCTCTCTGCATGTCAAATGAGTGTGCATATTTTTTTTTATATTTTTTTTAAACGTGTCTGTATGCAGAAGTTGGTTGACAAAGTAACTTTTTTTTTTTTTTTTTTTTCTGAAGAAAGCTGCAGGAACATGAGTCCAAATGGTGAGGGTTGCTTTTGACATACTGGTGCATCTCAATGAATTGGGATATCATTAAAAAACATTTCAGTACTCTAAATAAAATTTAAAACTTACTTCTAGTTGCTATTCTAACATATATTAAGCTCTAAATGAAGAATTGCCTGTCCATATTTTGTAAATCTTATATGGGCTTAGCTTCAAAATCCTATTGAAGTCATCATTGTGATTATGTACTTTTCCTTAAAGTTTTTCCTTCCACTCAATTTTCCATTAAATTGCTTTGTGGTTCACCCTGGTTGTGTGGTGTCAGTCAATGACTGTTACAAAATTGTATGGAATCTTTTCCCACAGTTATGTGTTTTGTAAGGAAAATATATGTATTTTTAAAATAAATTCAATTGGATATCAAATCAATAGAAATAAACATTTGAATTTACATCAAAATTTAAATAATGAAGTTATATCATTTAAGTTTTACTTTTGAAATTTAATTGCTTTTTCTTTTTCCCTTATATTTTACCGCAAAGGGAAAGATAGAACTACACGAGTCCATTTGGTGATATTACCAACATCGTTGTTTTCTGTCTTTCAAGGTAAATACTACTGTCTGAAACATAGGGATAATATTTGATCAGGTGATTAAATTTAATAAACAAATCAACTTTTGTCTTTGTGTCTACCATTTCTGTCTACCTTCTCCTCATAATGGTCTTTCTCTACCTTATTTATCTGAACCTTTAAGTCAGTTTGTACATGGTATCCCTTGAGGTAATCAAGTCAATGTCATTAGATGTTCCAAGGACTGAAGCACTCAGGTCTCTGGGCTTTTTCAGTGGCATCACCCCAGCTCTAGAAAAAAAAATAAAATAAAATCTCCCTTTATACCTTTGCTCTATCTCAGACTCGGGCATTTTTAAAGTCTGAGCTCAGGACTTATTTTTTTCAGGCAGACTTTCAATACCATGTAACGGAGTGGCTTTTTTTTTTTTTTTTTCTATTTCTGTTGTTGGATCTTATTGCTTTATTTTCTGTATTTTTTTTGCTTTGGTCACCTCAGTTTGCAGCTATTAAGTACTTTGTGAATCAATCAATCACTCGATCAGTCAGTCAGATAAGTAAGCTTTTTAACAACGTTCAGATTCAGTGAAATGCATCTATATTGTTGGTGATTGTAGCCCAATAAGTAGCAGATTATGCAAATTGAATTTGCAACTTTCATTTGGTCATTATTTGCCGCATCCTCTTTTGTCTTTCATGTGTTGGCCCTTGCACCTTGTAAGTTGTAATTAAAGATAGCAACAGAAACACTGAGATAATATTCTTAATTATTAAAATTCTGCCTGCTACTGAATTGGAGCAGGCAATTCTGTCCAAGTACTGCTGCCAAACGGATGTTGTCACTTTTTTGCTTTCCAAAAAAGCTGTTGCCTTGTTTAATATGCCTTGTCAAGTACCCCTGAAGAGCTTTGGCTAAATTACAGTCATCGGCTGAATACCGCTTGATATTTTTCATTTTAACTACACTGAGTACAATTCCTTTCTGTCTTCCACTTGGCCTGCCTCCCTGTCAACATCATTTGCCTGCTCTCTCAGCTTTATAATTGTAAAACACTTGAAATGCTTTGAAAACGATATAAATAAATGGACATAATTTACAATTTTTCTGACCCAAATTAAGAGAGGTAATGCTAGTTCATGGATGCAAAATTGGATTAAAAATAATTGTAATCCAATCATGTCAGACGTATATGCTATTAGTACAGATTTCAGATCCAGTCAGTAAGGGATAGATTATCATTATTTATTTTTATTTATTTTTTTAAGAGGCTGGTGCTCTATGCTAATGCTAACATAATAAAGTAAAGATACTCCATAAGGTTGGGCCACATCTGTTGAGTTAATAACACTTGCTTGGGTTGCTAGGTGAGTTATGGCAGTTATTGAAATGGCTCATTTTTCAGACTTGGAAAAAAAAACTTCTTGCCCGAAAATGCCTGGGTATTTTCTGTAGGGCTTTGACTGTTTCTAGATGCAGTGGAGCCCAGAATGCCCTTTCAAAGAACTTATGTTGTCAAAAATATTAGCAGCTTATAAAAATATGTAGACATAAAGTGCCACTTCTTTTGCTTAGAGTTGTAAATATGAAATGAAAAGATTTTGTTCATCATCAAATTTCTGATACCTACCCAGAAATCTTATTTGAACCTGTGAACATCCAGAGCCATAGTTGCTACACATATAGAGATAAACACCACGGCTATGACTTTAAGTGTCCCCCTTTGTCTCTCTGTAGTTTATCTCACTTTATTTTTAAAAGAGGTAACTCATTCAAGCAGGTCTATTTCTACTTTTCACATAGCTCTGACTGTAAAATACAAGGCACTCACACACATCTCCATACACTCTCACAGGGATTTCCTGATATCCCCTGGTTATATATACATAAGGATCTTTAGCAATCCATTCCCTGAAGAACAATTTGTCACCCATCCAGGACTAAGACTGTATGAGAGCCATCTGATCCCATTTGGGCATGAATTCGTGACTGCGCAATTACACACACCAAGAACACAGAAAGCAAGAAAAATTGGAGCTTTGACATAATGAGAAAGAGAGAGCTACTATTCAATATAGAAGGAGAGGTGGGGGAAATTGAGAGGGTGGCTTAAGGAACACTTAGATGTACAGCGTGGCTGTCACTGTGGTGGACTGCCAAGTTAAATAGCAAATGCTGTAAATAAGTGGCTACTTGTTTATTTATGGAGAGGTGTGGGTGACTGAAGGTGTATGAGTGTGTGTGTCTATGTGTGCCGCATATAAAGCAGCACTAATGGAAATTACTCAAAGCTACATTTTAACACAAAATTTTTACTGACTGACAGGAAAGGGGATTATTTAGCTCCAAATTGGGTGATGGTTTAATTTGTGCCAAACTTTGTTATGCCGTTTCTTTCTTCCCCAGTTAAATCTATCTGTCTGTCATCAGCACAATTGGTGGCAATCAAATTGTACATTAAAAAATGGCAACCAATAAGCACTGAGAATAATCTGGATTCAACGTTAGGCAGCACACATGCTTCTTGGAGGCATTACATGTGGGCAGGGGAAGCAAGGCACATGTGTTGGAGGGACTTCCAGACAGAGGCAGCATGAGGAAGAATGAAAATCAGATGTGTGATAAGTAAAAAAAAAAAAAAAAAGGAAAATTATGTTGAGTAGGGGCTACAGATGGGGAAAATAGCTGTGGCTAAATCTGCTGTAAAGCATCTCTTCTTGTTGTAAAGATTAATGTATTTACACAATGTCCCTGCAAAAATAACTAAATAAATAAGATACGGTGGAGCGGGACAGTGTGGGAAAATACTCAAACGGCAGGAAGGTAAAGTAGTGCAGAAATTTAAAGCATGGTCACTGTGATTTAGGCTTCTGTTTTGGCAGGGGAAAAGTAATCACACACTCTTTACAGAACTTTCTGAGATGGCACCTAGATTATCCAACAGGCATCTGGTGAAGCAGTTAGTGCGATCTAGCAGAACATGCTGGCCAGGGCCATATGTGCAAGAGCGATGGTAAGCGATGCATGTGTGTGCCACATATTTGTTGTTTGTGGGATTCTTGAATGTATACCATGTTTCAATTTTAGGGTTTCACATATTAGATAATAAAAGTAATTACTCCTTACTAAATACAATGTAAAAACACGCACCAGTGTCTATATCATTATTCAACAAAAAAATAATAATAATCAAACATTCAAAAACTAAGGAAACCCTATGATACTGTATGTCTAGAACCACCATTACAAGCAAAGTAGCCATTTTATGTAAGTCTTGATAAGTTTAAGTTTCTAAGTTGTCATGGCGACAGGACGAGGTCTGAACTGCTACTGGACCGTAACCCCATCTTGATTCTTTCAGCGTCCGGCCAGTCTATTGTAGATTTTCTGTTGTGTTTGTACTTATTGTCCCTTGAAACAATTTTAGACAAAGCTCTTGGACAGGTGACCTGACATGCGACTCTAGGATATTTCCGTATGCGGAGGAGTTTTTGATCAGCTCGTCAGCTGGGAGGTGCCTCAGGTGCAAAACAACCTCAAATCATCACCCCTCTGCTAAAATCCTGTTCCACTTATTTACTGTTCTTGCAGTAGTTGATAATAACTACTCCTGCCCCCAACTCAAAAATGGTTCATAAAGCTCTTTAGTAAAGTATCACACACTACAGACAGAGAGATGATGATATAAGGTTCAACGTGTTCCACCGCTTAGTGGGCCACTCTACACTTTTACTCTTATCTGTGCAAGTTGACATTTCTAAAATAAATTTGCTTAATGCACATACATTTAAAAAAAAAAAAGATTAATATTTTTGATAAGTAGTTTTGATGCTAGGATGAAGAGATTTTTTTGACCTTATTGAAATTAGTGTATTTTGACAACATGTTCCCACTTTTTTCCTGGCCTGTCTCATATGCGTAACAAAACTCTTTCTTGTACTGTACAATGCTTATTATCACAGTTGTGTCACCTGGTGTACTGTGTTCCAGGTTTTTATGCGATTTTCTTTATCCACAATATTTTTCTTCGTTTTCTCTGTTTTGTGCCATGGCAACTTCTTCTTATTTTTTGCGTCCCTTGAACGCAAAAAAAAAATAAGAAGGTCGCTTCTATTTCAAATCCTGGCAAAGAAAATGGGCAAAAAATTGTTGAAATAATTCTTATAACAATCTTTGTCTCTCGTGAGGAGACATAAGAGACACGGATTCTTACTCCTACAAAGTGAAGTATGATTTTTTGATGCTTATAGTGTAACTATGATTGCAATAGTAGTACAACAGAGGGTCAAAGTTTTGCATTTAGAGTCCTAAATTGGTACAACAGATACTTCATTGCCTTTCGGACATTCGGGACCCACAATCTGCCCTTTAACAGGTCTGAAGCCACAATGTTTTTGCTTTTGGCAAAGGGCCGTGATCTCACAGGAATACTAAAGAATTTTCATCTACCTCTTTTGACAGCTGCTACAGTTAACACCCTTTTTATCTCTATTCGTGAGCTTGTCTGTGCCAAACAAACTGGGATGAACTCCGCTTTAGGTAATGTTGATATATTACCTAAATGATTCAGTCCAGTCATTTATAAGGTCACTATCAAAAGGTGGAAACAAAGGCAAAACAGAACATCAGAAACAGACAGAGACTTGAATTACAGTTACAGAGTCGGGGGGCGGGGGGAGTATAGGACATATGAGCATAGTTTTCTGTAAACGTACTTCTAAAGGGGATGTAGGGTTAAAATTAAAACCAAAGGTCAAAGGCAACCCAAGGAATCCTCAAAACAAATTAGTTCACAAAACGAAGCTTGGTGTAATAAAGTGGTATGACACATTTGTATTTGACATATTTACTGACATTTCTTTAATACATTGTTGAAATGCCTTTTTTTTTCTTTTTTTAGAATAAGGTCAAGGCATCTACTGTAAGCTAAAAAAAAAAGCCTTAATTTAACTCTGACTCATTTTGGCCAACTTAGGCACTCTCATCTTTAGTTAAATTAGGGGTGATTGACTAGGCTATTTCCCATTTTTTCCCCCATGTGTCAGTTGTTTCAGAAGGTCAGGTGTGTTACATGATGCACATACCATATTTTACTGCAGTTCACAATTTAAAAATTAACTTTTGTTCACCTACTGTTTTGGATTTTGTGAATCTTCTTGAGTTTTTTATGGCACTCTCATAAGGAAGATAATGGTGCATAGTGAAAGAATGGTTTGGATCCTCCTACAACTCCAGCTAATTATTTCGCAGCACCTCAGTCCATATGTTGTGATGTTATTCCAGTTTCTTCAATTAAAAGGACTACATTCCCCAAAGCCCCTACAAAAAAATATATTCTTTGCATTTTGATTGTTTATTTTATTTGTTTGGTTGTCTCTCAACATCTGTTGGTTTCTTGCCTGTCTGTCCAGACAAAAAACAAAAAAATGGAATGCAGTATCAGATGCAAAATACACGGAGAAGATAAAAAAAAAAGGATGAAATCAAACTCCGACATGCACACACGCTCTCTCTACACACTTCTTGATCTTCACGCCTGCTGCCTCCATATGCATTTGCCCAGCAATAGCTCAGACAAACCTCCATGGGACCTGCCTGGGTGTTGCCAAACAGCCTGTCATACAGTACCAATCCTGTTTTAAGCCTTGACACACAGTGAAGCAAAAATAACATGGCTGCACTTAAAAAGGCTCTGGGGGACAGGAGGAATAGCAATCAGACCCACTCCTGTTTGTTTCTAATGGGACAACAGCATTAGCCAGCATTGTGGTTTTGCCACAAATCTATAGGGAGAAAACGTATAGTGCAGAAGATAAATTACCCTCCACACAAAAGAGTAAGACTCCGCAAGACACCGATTAGTGCCTGTGGAAGGACTTTGGAATTTTTAGAGTTCTGCTACTCGTTTACTTTGTTTTTGTTGTGCTTTTCTTGTTATGATCAGCTGTTTTATTCTTTATCTTTTGTTCTAGCAGTGATGTGAAGCCAGGTTGATGAAGACTGTGCTGATCTATTTTTTT
This sequence comes from Poecilia latipinna, assembly GCF_001443285.1. NCBI lineage: Eukaryota > Metazoa > Chordata > Actinopteri > Cyprinodontiformes > Poeciliidae > Poecilia > Poecilia latipinna. Next base: position 302,269 of record NW_015112888.1, read on the forward strand.
TTTGTTTGTTTTTGTTTTTTTAATTAAGAGATGTTGCCTTCCAGAAAGCATTCACTGTGTTACTGCAGAGAAAAGTAATGTGAGACGGTCTGGGACCTGTGATGCCTCATCTTGTTGGTGTGCAGTCCAATGTGTGCGAACAAGAAAAGCAAGAAATAAAAGATTTTGGTTTTTGACTTGAGTGAAAATGATAGAATGTTAATTGCCTGTTTACATTTAAAAAGCATGTTGAAAACTTCAGCGACATCTTGCTTTGTTAGAAGTTTAGCAATGTTCTCTGGTCTGAGAACTGACAGTGATTTTTCTTTAATTATGTCAGCATGTTCGCGACATGCTGACATGTCGTGAACATGCTGTACATTCATGAAGCAGTTCAAACTCTTTTCATTTCACTGTACTATTTGCTTTATTTGTGCTCTGGGTTCATAAAGCAGGTTGCATTGAAAACATCCAGGTTTAATAATGCCCATCAAAACCATCAATTACTAAGTGACTGCTTGGGACCAATAAGGCAATAAATGAGTGCTTATCATACCTGAATTGAAGTAGGCACAGCATATGAGCACAGGGGACAGGAAAATGGGCAATGTGCTACCAAACAGTTTTAAAATATGATCACTACAAATAATTTTGGTTTAAATGCCGAGTCGACACCATGTAGGTGCTTATGGAGCATCTACAAAGTGTTACTCCCTACATACAACACAAATACAGCAGAAAACATAAATATGGAGCATGTAAAAATTTACAGTAAGAAATATGTGACATTAAATAACCCGCCAATGTCAGCAACAACTCAAGTAATCCACACATGTACAGAAATCAAAGCCAGTTACTTTCCAAATTAATATATGGGTAAACAACTGGAAGGACACTGCATACAGGTACACAAAGCAATTCCAGAAATGTACGAAATACTCAGTGTAAAATTTTTATTTGGTAACGAGAACCTCAAGAAATCTCTCCTGCGTACATGAGTTAATCAAATGCATTGGACAGCACTTTCAGCAGATGCCTAATTTGTAGCTTTGGGTAACTCTGATCTTACACGAAGTGCAGGTTCGGTCTATTTCGCTGTGCAAGATGCCACCATTTTAACCACCCGGATTTACACTGCTCTGCCGCAAAGCTCAGAGGCGCTCCAAGAAGCATCTGGGAAATGCGACATTGCATGTCAATGGCAGTGGGGGAAAAAAAAGGATGAATGGTAGTATATAAAGTTCTGTAGTTAAACTTAAGAATTATTCATCCATTGCTCTCACTTTGTCTGCCTTGACCGACGCTCCTACTACAACTTGAGTGAGACATGACCTAAAAGGTTTCAGAATAAAATCAATATATGTAGTTTGTAGTACGCGTGTATGCAGACGTAAATGATCAATTTTGACAGAATATATGTAAATATAACCACATGTTTATTTATAAAGCTTGAATTTCAGGAGAATATAGTCTGTGTATGGTGAATTATTATTTAGTCTTGCACATGCCGCTGCCCTGCGGAGGTAGTGTAAATGCTTTCATTGACTATGACTGTAGAATAGTGTTATTCTCCAGAAGTGAAACATTCCTTTTTTGTGTAGTTCCTGAGATTTATCTCATTTTTTGGTATGCTTATCAAGTTACACCTGAAAGTTGTGAACTGTTTCTTCCTTTTCTGCAGTTTCACAAAAAAAAAATTCTCTCCTTCATTAAATTCTGCTAAACACAACAAGCGGCCTGTTTCGAAGAGGATAATGTGCACAGAAATAAATAGCGTTAGTCTAACTGTGAGGCTGAAATTGCGTTGCATGCAACAAATTTTAGCTAGGATAGCATTTCCAAAGGTATACGAGAAAGACATCTAACTGGGCCATTCCAGCAGTTTTACCTTATTTATCCAAAAACAATTAGAAATGTTCTGGCTTGTCTGGTTTGAAAATCTATACTCATTGATCCTCACGGTCTTATGGAGAACTTCCTGTTGCATTTCTCTGTGCATCGTTCCTTCACTTATGTAGCTTGCTAGTACTGTGCACTGTAAAACCATCTACACCACGATGGTCCCACCTGCAAACTTCAGTCCTGGCATAGTGTTCTGATGTGCAAAAATATTTTTTCTCCCTAACATGTTGTGTGCGGTCTGGTGTGACCATCTGGTGTGAATTTCACAACAGTAGAAGTATTAGAAAATAATTATTAGAAAGGAACTTACAGAGAAAAGGTACCCATATTCAATATTTATTTTTACATGGTGCTATTCAATACGTTAAATTTAGCTGCTCTCACCAGACTCACAGAAGATATTAGTAATCAGCTGTAAGTTACTAGCTGTGCTGGAAGACAATTTACTTTTGGTAAATTTGTGGGTGACATATTTAATGGCGAGCAAAAATCCCTGTTGCCATGTTTATCAACTTCATCTCAAGCATATGTTGGTGTGAACTTATTACACATAGTGCCGTCACTCCACCGATACGCTTCACGGTCTGCACACGGGGCATCAAGTGGTCAAGGAAAAAGCAAAACAGGCTTGTGAAAAATCATTATAATCATACAATATTGTAGTAAGAATATGTGAATTGTGTTAATAGGTAAATAATACAAAAGTATCAAATCTTCTCCAGTACTTTGAACATCAGTGTAGTATGAAAGTATGTTAAAAAAAATAATTATTTAGTTTAATATGTGAAATTTCGACTTTGAGAATTTTCTAGTTAAAATAAGCTGCTCCTAATTAATCTTCCTCAAAAAAAAAAAAACATGCCATGATTATATGAGTAGAATAGAATAGAATTGATTTTCTTTCTTGTAAAAGTAACAAGTAAAATATTAAACGCTATAAAAACCATCCATAAAAAATAAATAAATAAATAAATAAATAAATAAATAAATAAATAGGTAATTTACCTGGGTTCCTACTACTAAAACAACAGCTCTAAAGGAAGAAGTCAAAATGTTCAATCACGAGTGTTTTATGACGGTGCGTGGGTAGTGGTGGATAGAGGTCGCTTTGCTTGTAGTTGTTTTGGAAAACCTGTTTGCAATTTTCTCGCAACATCTGCCTACTTCGCAGTTGAGCTCAACTGCGAAGTAGGCAGTTGAGCCTACTTCGCTCAACTGCCTACTGTTGAGGCAGTTGAGCGAGAACAACTGCCTCATAACATAACATAACAAGAACATAACATTCTTGTTAGAATGTTATGTTCATCTCTCCTGCAACTGAAATAAAAACAATTTGTCTTTCCTCATTCCATTTTGTTCTTTTTGGATAGTTTCTATTAAAAGTGTAGAGTTGGACTGTTTTTAATTGTGCTCACTTTTCCAAAATATACAATTGTACATTTTAGTTTCGCTCTTTGGACTTTGCTGTACTGTTTTTTTGTTTGTTTGATTTGTATCATCAGGATGATGATACCAATCATCATCCTGATGATTTGTATCAGGAACTCTGATACAAATCATCTAAGTTCCTCGGAGTCCCAAGAGGGGTCAAGTGGATCCTGTGTGATCTTTTTGCCCTGTATGCGGTCCTGGAGGAGGTAGAATGGGCACTGAAGGGTCAGACTGACCCTGCGTAAGCTTTTACAAGTTTTTTTTTTTTTTTTTTCGTGGCTAAAGGACACCACCTCTGCTTTCCCATTGTTCAGCTGTGACATCTGCCTCGGTGTAACACTTATCTTAAAATAAGTATACATCTACAATAAAACAAGATTAACCTCATGAAACAAGATAAGTTATATTAATCTTTATCTGTGAAAACAGATGTTTTTTTTGAGGTTCTGTGCACCTGTGAGAAGAAGATGCCATGGCCTGAAATCCCACGTGTGCGTGCCCACCTGCAAGTGTGAACCTCTCCAGAACTAAAGCCAAATGGAAACGTGGTGGAAGCTTTTTGCACCTCTTTGCACTTCTTATTTTGCCATTGGGGGGTACGGGGGAAGGGACGCGGATGGAGAGCAACTCCACAGACCAAGGAAAAAAAAAAAAACAAACTCTAAATGGCTTTCTGAGGCATGCTGCGTGTAAGGACGCTGCAAGGACGTGCAAGATATTGACAGTGGTGGGGGTGTGAGAGAGGTCCCGAGCACTAAGGGAAATAAACAAACCTTGATATACAGATGAAGATCAGCATAAAAGCTCACACAAGCACACAGTCATATGTAAACAATAAGTCACAAATGCATAGTATTATACCATTTCTACAAGGGCCTGTTTAAAAGTAAGCTCAAGCCAATGCAGATGTTTGTTTTTTTTTTTCTAGAGAACCTCAGTAGCGTACTGTATGGGGTCTGTTGTGTAAACATCTTTTGTTTCACACAGTGCATCCAGCATGCTAAACAGCTCTCTGCTATTGTCTGACAACTTTCTAAATGAAGCTCATTATGTCCTCATTGATTTTTCATATTCCTTCTCACCGGTAAATACCCCCAAGGTGCTCCTCATACACTCTGCCCTCCCGCCCATTGTCTCTCCCTGCATCTCTTTCTCTCTCCCTCTCTCCACGGTACCTGTGCTATCCATCCATCTATCCGCTGGTTTTTATCAGGCGCTCCCTGAGCAGCGGCAAACAGCAGAGCACTTAAGGGAGCTGAACGGTTTCCAATTAGCAAAACAAATACCTCCGCTCACACTCACCCTGTCACATAGTGCCTCAGAGATCCTGGGCGGCCATTACAGACAATTAGAATTTAATAAGCCCAATATGCTCACTGTACTAATGGAGGGGGAGGAAGGGAGGCTGTGGAGGGAAGAGGAGTCCTTATCTTTGCACTCTGTCTGTCTGATACATATTTCCCTTTGCTTTATAACTTCGTAGTTGCCCTTTGAGCTTGTTCTAAGCTGAATAGCATTTGATTGCTGAATCTTTGGCTTTTCTCTCTTTCTTTTGATGTCTTGTCAACTGTTTTCTCACTTCTATTTCAGAAACCCAAGCATCAGAATTTTGTGGCTGTTTTTTTTTTATGAAAGCTTTTGACCTTTTGATCCCAATTTTACTTTAAGAACTATAATTACCTGTAATTGGCCAGAAGATATAAGAACAGCAATTAAAGCTATTTTTGAGCCTGGCCTTTCCATCACGAGTGGCCGTTGACATCTGTTATTACCAAGATTTAATTTTTTTTTTTTAAAAAAAGACTAGATGATTCAGTTTAGCATTTTATATTAACATTTATCTCACCTGGCATTACTAAGGCAACAATTTTCATGTGTATTTCTAGAGACTGCACACCTTTTTTGTTTTAACTATAAGATTTCCAAAAGCTGACAATATTTGATACAATTTGCTCCATGACAAGGAGAAGTTTATAAATCAAAAGGAAAGAATTGAGCAAATTCACGGTACTCCATCCCTATTTCACTCTTTTGTAGCCTGAGCAAACTGTAGACACGTCTTGAAATGCTGCGCAATATACAGATTCCTTTTAAACGGTTTCTTACATTTATGTGCTCCATCTGACTTAGTTTTAAACACCTCACCGATACTGAGGATCATTACGTTTATCCTGCACAGGCCCTTGCAACTGCTGATATGAAAGTGTATAGCTGTGCTAAAAGAATAAAACTGTACAAATGGAAACATCTCCTCTAAAAAAACACAATGAAGGCCAGTTACGATTTAGCCCCCCCCCCCAAAAAAAGAACATAAATAAAGACAAGTGCTTCTGGAACAAGATGTGTTGAACTGAGGAGTGTAAAGTTAATTATTTGGACACCACCTAACAAAGAATATTCTTACTTGAATGGTTTCTTACATCACTGTGCTACAGTGAATAATTTATTTTTAAACTCTTCACTGATATAGAGAATAGTTACATTGGAGTCGATTTTGCTCAGTAACATTGTTCACACTTAATTGTTTTCAAGGCTATGTAGTTGCAATTAGATATGGAGGATTTCTTCCTAAGAAAATGAAAAAAAATGAAGCTCAAGGGTTGGACTGGGAATCACCCGTCAATGCTGAGCCAGCTAAAAATCAAACAACCGTCCCGTTTTTCTCTGTGTCATTATGTTTTTTTCTAACCTCTTCCTTCCCTTTTTCACTCTTAACCTCCACTTTCATCCCACTCCCCTCAACTCATTTTGCTCCTTATTCATTGTGTCATCAAGTCATCTCACTTTGTGCCAGGTCTTTACTGAGGCTCAATTGTTCTTAAACTTGAATTTTTCACCTTACTTGTTTTAGCCGTGTTGGACTTTGGAACTGTTTCATGTCATTTCTTCCTCAACTCCTCTCACTTTCTGCTCATTGTTTTCTCATTCTCTTTCTTCCAAGCCCTCCTTTCCACTTTGCTGCACCCTCACTCAAATTTTTCCTCTCGCCTTCCATCTCCCTTCTCCGCACAGCATACCATAACGTGCTTTGTCTCTGTCTTCTCACACTCTCCTATGTTTCCTCTGCGCAATAAGGTCTTATGAAATGAGGTGATACAAATGGCATTTTATGGGGCTATGCCACAAAACCAGGCCGAACACGGAAGGCAATCATAAAAACCATTGTCTGCTATGCATGCCACTTTTAATGTGTTCCATCTGATTTAATGCAAGTGATAGTTAATGTAGGGGAGCAAGAGAGGCTTCAGAGGGGTGAGCGTGAGAAAGAGAGAAGTTAGAATGCAGATAAAGGCGATGAAAAGGCAGCGTTGGAGAGGAATAGGGTAGAGAGAGAGCATAGGATCGACATGAGAGAGTGCGTTTTCTGCCCTGTAACAAGAGTCCTCACTTCTGGGTTGAAATAATAAGGGACAGCCAGGCTGATATCTAATTTCTGGGGAAGAAATGCCATTTAGAGTGAGAATGAAAATGGAATGCATGCAGGGGAGCACGCTGAGTAAGAAAGAGAGATGTACAGACTGGCGAAAGTGAAATATTAAAAAATAAATGCAATATCCAATGCACAAAGTGATTACATTGCCAGAGGGAGGGAGAGGTGTGAAGATTCTGATGGCTTTTTTGTGCTGGTAATGCTGCTCATTTAAAAGAACAGGCACATTTACATCCAGATGGGGACCTGGTAGGTATTACCCATACTCTCAGCCCCGTATGGGAGAAATATGTGACTTAGGTAGCTGCATAAATCTGTCATTAGTGTGCAAGATTGGATGAATGATTCAAATTCTAGCCACTTTTCCTTTTCAAAGGCTAGTTGTGTTCTCCCTCTTAGTGGATGGAAAGGAGGTTTGAGTGGGTCACCGCGGTTAGTGCAAAGCAGCGCTCCTCATAATTTTAATAACATACATTTTGATCAATAGCCCAAAAGGGAGATAAATGCCAAATTACACTCATTCTAAAGGCCAGTTTTGAGTCACCAAATAACCTAATCTGCTTCATAATAGACTGCACAAGGAAGTTGGGATATCTTTCCTGAAGTTATATAAGTAGCTATGTCTCTGCATGACAAAGAATATATGAATACAGTAAAATCTAAACTAGCTTTGATGGAGCAGGACTTTACAACTTTTTCCTCAATTAGAACACATATTTTTGGTGATGTCTTTTGTTCTTTACCAGATGTAACAACTTCAATAAAGATATTGACATGTTAAAAAAGATATTGACATGTTAAAAAAGTAAATAACAGAATTGGGTGCCCTGATTTTTCTCAGAACTGTACAACAGGACCAGAGGTGATGTTATTCCAGGGCCGTGCAGAGACCACTAAAGGGGCAGGTGCTCAAAACAAAAAAAAAAAAAAAAAGGGCACATCTAGCCGCATCTTAGGACAGAATATTAACAAAGTCACACAGCT
>NW_015112888.1:313231-313508 GCF_001443285.1 Poecilia latipinna
CATGTTTGACACCTGACAGGTATAAACGCTATAGTGAACTGCTGTTGTCTTAGTCCATCCATTCAGGGCCGTGCAGAGACCACTAAAGGGGCAGGTGCTCAAAAAAAGGGCACATCTAACCGCATTCTAGGACAGAATATTAACAAAGTCACACAGCTTTCAGAGTTTAATAAAACAATGATAAATTACAAAATTGTGAGATATACAATCAAAGCTGAGGAAAATCTCTATGTAGAGCATACAACTATGCATATGTAAGATATTTTATTAGTAATTT
>NW_015112888.1:319607-327764 GCF_001443285.1 Poecilia latipinna
AAGAAAAAAAACACAAATAATTTTAGTACATGTTATTATGTGTCAGAAGAGGGCTTAGAAAATAATAATACCAAAAAAGAAAAAAAACACAAATAATTTTAGTACATGTTATTATGTGTCAGAAGAGGGCTTAGAAAATAATAATACCAAAAAAGAAAAAAAAAAAAAAGACCAAAAGGGCACTTCTTGGGGGCAAGGAGCAAAAGGGGCAGGTGCTCAAGCACCCCCTGCTCCCCTCTCTACAGTGCGGTGCTATCAAATCCCACCGAAATAGGATTGTATGTTGTGTTTATCAGGACCACCAGCTGATTTCCCAGTACATATCTAATTATGACTGAGGGGTGTAATTGTGATGAAATATTAATTTACTTGAAATTGAGGTGTGTTTTTTTTTATTTCTTATCCAAGTATTGTTGGAGCAGTAGAACAAATCAGAATGATAGTCTTTGGCATGCTTTGAAAAATATGGAAAAAAAAAGAAGACATCCAACAAATTCGGAAATCTTAAAACTAATAAATAATATGTACTATAAAGTTCATGTGTAAAATAGGGGTCTGTTCATTGATATAGTTCCTTTAGTGGTTTCATAGGACACCAAAGAAAAATGGCAAAATATTTCCTTGCATTTTATAAAGATGTGGCATTTTTCTGCTAACTAACCTGAAATAAGCCTGGATACAAGGCAAAAGCATTTTATGATCATTTTTTTCTTATAAAAAAAAAAAAAATCACTTTGTCAATTTTATCATGTTTCTGCTCATCCTTGTGTCAAGGCCTTCTTTCTTACAGGGCCTTGTTGCCTGCGTAAAGAAAATAAATCTCCAGAATTGGTTGCGTAAGAGTAAGTCAAGAAAGAGAAATTATAAATTCTCAATGATTTTTTTTTTTTTTTGTCATGTACCAAGAACTGAGGACCTAATAAAAATCTCAGATTTTATTGTGCTCAGTGTTGCATTGCACATTTTTACAGCTGGACCTACCCTGGCATAATATCAAAAATATCTGTGCTTCTCCTTCTTTGATTAATCTCCAAATAAGAAGATGTGGCTAATTTGGCATAATACAAATAGCTTGGTGGAGAGAGCACAGGAAGGGCATGATTTACTCTGCAGTAAAAAAAAAAAAAAAAAACAGTCCTGCATTCAAAGATCTTCTTATCTGCTGATGTAAGCTATTTTTTCCACACACTCACTCCCTATTAAATCACTGGATGTAAATCAAACACATAAAGAAAGCACTAATTTAAACCTGCTTGAAAAGTTTTGGTCCCTATGGTGACTTAATAAGGTGGCACGTCTTGCTGTGATGAAGGGCATAAAAGCGGATTAATCCCTTTTTTAAAACATCAGGACATAAAACCCTAAACTTGCATGCTGATGATTAATAAAGTAGGAAAATATGCAGCGTTGTTTATTAGTAATAGATGTGCTCAGCGGGATCTTGAATTTAACAAAGTAAAGCACGCAGATAAGTCTGCTCACACACACACACACAAATCCATGCAGCTTGTCATGTTTACCACTTACCAAGCCTAAGGCACAAACTCACCTAGGTATTTGACAACTGGCTGTACATCACTGTCACAGGGATTATCATTTTCTGATGCCTAACTGGATTGATTCAGAGAGATGGTGTTTTCTAATTATGCTCTGGGCCACATTTTTCACAAGACCTCTGATTAAACGGAACTTGCTTGACAGTCCTTAAGTGCTTGTAAGCCAGTGTTTAGACAGACAGAAGTGGCAGTCATACTTGTATTTCCTAATTAAAAAACATGACTTTTGGAACCTACTTGTTTAACTGATCTATGGCTTTAGAGCTCACTAAAATTAATTTACTAAATATATATAAAACAGAATCTATAAACAGTTATTTCTGTCTACCACATTTCACTGTTATGAAATTAAAACAATTCAGTCTATTTAAAATTCACAACAACTGTTATTTGGCGGATGTCCGGATACAAAGATCCAATTTATGCAAATAAAATATTAAAGCAGAGTAACCTGGCCCTAGAAACACATTCAGATTCAATCACATACATTCCACTTTGATTTTTATGTTTAATTGGGAGGAAAACTAATGATAAATGTGAAGGATGCCTGTGCTGCCTTTTGTTTAGTTTAGTTGGACCAGCAAGGTTTTTGAACTAGAGCACCCCCTGGTGGATATTTTTGTTATGTTGCCTTTGTGATGCTAAAAGAAAACATAGATCCAAGATGGTGGAATGCGACACCAAACAGCTCGTGGAGTAGCTGACGTCTTTATTCGTTGTGTTTCCGACAAGATTTGTTCTTTATGATGGCCAAAGTGATGGTAGTGGTTAGAGGCCACTCTTCAATAAACAACTAAAAAGAAAGAAAGAAGTTTGGTTATTGGAGCGTCGTTGTCTGGCTGTCTAGCGGCTGAAAAGATTGAAAACTCAGGGCGAGGACAGCACAATGCCGAGGGAAATAAAATGTAGAACATGTATTGATAAATTGTGAAATATACGAGCATGGAAGGGAGAGATTGAGGAAAACAGTAAGAAGGACAGACATAAATTGAGTCTTAAGTGCATATTGGGAAATGAAGAAAACACAGAAGATATTTATACATTAAGGAAAGCATTTTTTTATTCATCTTCTTACAAAATAAAAAAGAATTTCATTTAATGTAGGTTAATGCTCTATACACTCATGTACAATAGGTGGCGGTATGCACCTTGAAATTGCTTGCGATCCGCCATAGTGGAAAAGAAGAAGAAGAAATAGCGGCGAAGTTTGAGGAAAGCGACGGAGAAAGACGCACGCAGGACACAATGGCGCAGCTTTGAGTGATAAGATAAGTTTCCTGGACTATTTTGGATAGTTTCAGTTCCAAGTTTGTCCTGCAGTTTTATATGTATTTTTTGCACTTTCAGGCGGTTGGTTTAGCACTGAACTGCTGGCATTCGCTAGCTAAATAGATGTCGCACACAGGAAGCGTAGTTTAGCCGGCTGCATCTTCAGCATTCCGGCCTGGATATGGATACTAGTCCTAAATTAAGCGGTAATAGTCTGAAGAGTGGCTTTGGATTACAGTATTTGATGTTTCCCTTTTCCTGCACCTGGATATTTCTCATTGGGATGTAACCTTGGACCAGGAGACATCGCCATCTTAGGTCATCGGTTGGTCTTTCCTCTTCACCTGAACTGGAACCTGAGACTGGATACTGAACTGCTAAACCAGGTACTGTTTTGCTTTGTTTTGTTTATTTGCTCACAGAGTCAATTGGCCATTAAGTTTTATTTTCAAACTAATTGGGGAGCGGGGCCTTCATTAAGTTTAGGATTTATAGTGAACAATCCAATTGCAGGTGCAATTGTATGCGTTTTATTGTGTATGTTGTGATGTCCAATGTTTAAAGTTGCATGTTAGAGTTCACATTTAACTTCCACTGCATAAAGATAGAACAGGCATAGACACTGCTTAGATATATAGATTATGCGACAATACAGTTGAAAACGGTTGATGTTGATGTTCAGACAACTCTGACTATAGATGTATAAATAATTGATTGGGTTATTAGTACTTGATATAATGTAACAGTGTCTGGTTAAGACTACTGATGCAATTGAATTATAGTTTCCATACAGAAAACTGCTAAAACTGCAGTATTAGCAGTTTTCCAGCTAATACTGCACTGGCATTATTGTGAGGCTGCTCAACAGCACACAGTATGAACAGGTATTTATTTTCTTCTTATGTGTTTGTGTTCACATCCTCCCAACTATCTGTGTGTCAGATGCTGAACATGTCCCTGCAGGCCATCACACCAATCCTGCCATAAGTTCAAGTTTGATTAGCCCCCCCCAAACCGTTTCCTTTGTCCTTTTCTGCAGAGAATACACACAGTATGAATATACTCAGAGGCTAAAATAAAATCTGACGGGTACCTCTACGAAACCTCCAGCATCGTGAGAGTTTTGGAGGGTGGATCCAACTTCTGGAGCTTGCTTTGTGTTGAAAGCATTAGGTTTTAGATGACGTCTTAAAATTGTTAATCTTAAAATCTCCACTTATTCAGGCACTTATGCATTCCAGAGAAAATAGGTGAATGAGTCATTGTTAGTACTGTCAGACCTTAAATATCTCATTATACATTTTTCTTTATTTTAATGAAACTCAATCACCATGCAAGTGTATGATCCACAACTCAATCTAAACGGTGAACTCAAACAGTGTGCAATATTCTCATTCTTCAAAGCAAGAATATACATTACTGAATAATCTGTGATGATCACAATTTCCTAAGCCTGCAGAAAATGATTGTGATAATGTGCAATATGAACAGGGAAGACATGATGTCAGAAGAAAATAAATGAAAAACAAGCTTTCTTCATAAAAAAAAAAAATCACAAAACTTCAAGAGCAGGAAGATACTTTTACTCACTACAGAAGCAATTCCCCAGTATATCGTCCCTGTAGTAATTTTCAACATATTAAATTTGGATTAACAACAATAGATGAATTACAATCCTAGCTGGCAGGGAAATTATTTTTGCCTAACTAATGAAATTCATGAAATAATGTCTGGAGTGATTCCCACCTCACTTTCTGTCACATCCACACACCAACACTTTGTATGCACATACAAACCCAAAGGAGTTCATTAGGAACTAATAATGGAGGTACTGCCATGTCTACAGCCCAGTGTGAAACCAGATATGTGCTATGTTTTTTCCTGAAGACTCTTGATTAAAAAAGAAAAAAAATAGTGCATTTCTATCAATTAATGCAGAAACTTCACATACAAAAATATGTGCAACCAGAAATTATAAGAATGTATCTAAAGACACCTTGAGGTAAAAGTCACTTATTGTAAAAAGTGAGACATGCACAAATAGTTCTTTTAGAGGGGTGGACAATACAGACTTGAAGATGCTTTTCTTCCAAAGGAACAGGGAAACTAGTTAAAGTTCATTGGAAAGAAGCTATTGTAGACGGAGCTGAATACAAGATCAACAGTAGAAAACCCTTTAGAGGCTGCAAAAGACTTGACACTCATGCAGGACATTGACCTAAAACATAATGTCAAAGATGCAATTGAATAGTTCAGATCAAATCATGTTGATATTTTAAAATGAGATAGTCAAAGTCCAAACCTAAATTCTAAATACTAACCTAAATATATAACTAAGAATTCGTAGCCAAAGATGCGCTCCATCAAATATAATTGAGCTTGAGCTAGTTTGGAAAGATGAATGGGGAGGGAGAATAATCAGGTAATCTACTGTAGGTACAAAACTGGTCAAGACACCACAAAAAACCTTCAGATGTGATTGTAGGAAAATATGGTTTTACAAATATTCGAAATATTGCTATTTGCCAATTGACAATAGACTTAGGGAAACCCTGAATACACAAGATTCTGTAAATTCAAAAGGGAGCCCATAAAACGAATATGGTTAACTAGGAAAAATTACATTGACAAAAGTAAGCTGGGACTAATCTTTGTATGTTTGTGTTAGCATCACAATGTGTGAGCACTTAGCTCTACTCAGGTAGAATCTATGTCAATTTACAATTATTATAGGAATGCAATAAAATGGAAATGTGACAGTCCACAGTGGCACTTTTCCTCGCTCGCCTTAAAAGCAGATGAGCCATCTCTTGGCTATATCTTTGTGTGATACTAAATTTTTCGCGTTTCACTGATTCCTCTGGAGAACAGAGGTTTCACTGTAATGTAAAATGTTAGGGCACCTCTCCCACTGTTCTTTTCCTTTTTATCTCACAAAGTCCCTGTAAGTCAACAGCTTGATCGAATTAGACAGGGTGTCCACACACATGTGCTTGCATGCATGCACGTGTGTGAAGTCATGGACTTTGTTCATGTGCATATTTATCAGATTATATTTCTGTTTCTCATGCTCACAATTAGATGTTTTTTTATGTAGATGCATGCTCATATCAACTGTTTGTGTCTCTGCAATTGTACGTGTGTGTGTGTGTGCATGATGGTAATCTCAGCATTGTACAGCCAGATTCAGTCACAGCCGATGGCGGGCTATTGCTGATGCTGGTACCCCATCACAGGACACCTAAATCAGGATGACATGTTCCTGGCACACCCTGTACTAGCACCAAATTGTCCCTGACAGTATCAAATGCATCCCATTGGGTGTTCAACATTAGTCCAGTTTCACTGACCTCTTGTGTAGGGCAGAAGGAGATGAATGATTTTGCTGGGAAAAGAATGAATTATTTTTGAATTGGGAACACTCAAAGACCGAATATTATGATGAAATTTATTTTCCTTGTCTCTCAAAAATGAGAGCAGAAAATGTGGCTCAAATAATTCCAAATGAAACAATTTAAAAAAAGATGTGAAAAGTAAATGAGTTCTAGGAGCATCTAAGATCCATTGACATTTCATGTTTGTTGGGGGGGAAATTGAAGGGAAAAAAATATTCAGAATTTCAAATCTATAACAGAGGAGTAATAATGGAATGCTTCTCGTTTATTCATTTCTGCTGCATGTTTCTGCAGTTTGATCCCACGGACAATGGAGCAGCTTATTAGTTATTTAAGTGACATAAGTTAGCTCCCTCTGAAGAGTGGTTGGACTCAGCCTTAGACAGATGGGGTAAAGAGGTCCAACATCCTAGGATCCTGGTCCTCCACATCAAAAATGGTCAGCTGAGGTGAATCAAGCACTTCCGGATGCCTCCCGGAAACATCCGTCTGATGGTTTTCCTAGCACATCCCACTGGAACTATGCATCCCTGCTGGCCAAGGGATGCCTTGGGATCCCCCAGAACAAGCCAGAGGGTGTCACTGGGGAGAGCGATGTTTGGGTTTCTATCCTAGATTTGCTACCAGATATGCAAAAGGTAATGGATGGATGGATGAAAGGAAGACAATTAATAGATCCTTTCCGACTATACTGAGTATTCATTGAAACATAAATATGTTTCCTTTCTTGTTTCCTTTCCTGCTGTTTGTGTATTTGTGTAACACTAAGTCTTGTGACGTCTTCAGAGTATGTGCAGCACTTTTACTGGGTTCCTGTTGAACATAATGCATTTATACTGAGAACAATAGAGGAATTTTGCAATTATAAATCATTGTAGAATTACCTAGTCTCAAATAATACCAAGGACAGATTTATGTGACTTAAATCTGACAGACTATAACTTTCTGAACAAAAAAAAAAAACGGATAAAAAAAACAATCAAAAGTTAGAGGATTAGCTGTACCTGTATATGACTTATTTAAGTGGATAGATCGCAAGGAGGAGATGGTGAGGGAGAGATTTACATGAAAATTATGATCACTGCTCTCAGATTCAACTCTGCATAGTTTATGTGGTATTCATCTTGTGTGCTCTGGACCACAACTGAGCCCATCTGTCTGACAACTGAATCTTCACCGAAATTGGATCACGTGGAAGAACAATCACTGTTGTAACATCGTAGTAGAATCTCTAAAATAGAAAAAACATAAAGATATTGGAGTGACCTGATATCTTTAGACTACTTCTTGAGATATGGTGTCAGATGTAATATTGAAAGAGAGAGAATGACAGTATTTCTCCTCCACAATTTACTACGGATAAGGTCATTCTACTGGGTAAATTAAAATATAAAATAAACCTGGTATTTGTTATGATTCAGAGTTTAAAAAAAAATGTTGTTCAAAAGCATGAAAGACTAAGGAAAAACAATTTAAACAATATGGTGTAATTTTTGAAAAGTTCACATAGCTTAAAAAAAAGTATTAATCAGAATATTTCTGTGGAGAGAGTGGATGTGTTATACGTTTTGTGGAGTGGATGTGTTATAAGTGAAAATTTCACCTATAGTTACACAGTTGTTAGAATGCTGAGAAGAGCAGAAAACCTGAAACATGCAGAGCCTCAGAGCACCAAATGGCAGGTAGCCTTGACTCCTAAAGGCTGCAGAAGCCCAAGGCAGATGGACACCAGACACCCCCATAGAGTGACCATACGCTTAGATATAATAGGAGCAGTAGTCCCAAGGCCAAAGAGTCTCTCCCTGTACCAAACCCACAGGGCAGGCCAAACCCAGAATATTGTGACCCTGGAGGCCAGGAACTGACACCAGCACCCCCCCCAACCCCAGTAACCCCCCCCCCCCCCGTTCCCCCCTTCCCCCCACCACCCCGAGGGT
>NW_015112888.1:330885-331427 GCF_001443285.1 Poecilia latipinna
CCCCCTGGCGGCGGGTAGCTTCACCCGCCACCCCCCCCAACTCCCCGACCCCCCCCCCCCCCAGTTCAGCCCTTTCCCCAGCAACCAGCAGGTACTCCAGCATCTCACTTCGGAACCCAAAATCCTGTTTCACCACCAGTCCCTCCATGTCAGACCTCTCACCACCTCAGGGTTGCACCTACATGACCATTTCACCCAAGGACAGAGGGACACCCACATAAGCCTTGCCTCCCATTGCCAAGGTAGCAGAGCCCGTATCCTCTACAGACCAGATTAACTCAAATTTCTTTTCTTCTTTTTTCTTAGTAATGGGCATTCTATTCTTGGAAATATTTTCTAATAACTCTGCTGATGGGCCTTCATTTCATTTAGTCTCAGACAAAAGTCACGGAAAGGTGAGAAGAGCCAGAGAACTTGTAGTTATTAGGTAAATTTCCCACACACTTTGGACATGTGCTACTTTGTGAAAAACCCATTTAGCACATCATTTATGGTGTGTAGTTTGTTTTATAGAGTATTTTGTGTTTAATAAGGTGAATATA
>NW_015112888.1:334900-345771 GCF_001443285.1 Poecilia latipinna
GTATTTTTTTTGATATAGAGTATTGTGTGTATAAAAAAAAATATATATATATATATATATATATATATATATATATATATATATATATATATATATATATATATATTAGGTAATAAAGTATTTGTGCCAGTTTTACTCCATTAGCTAAATTATGTGCTGATAGAGCAATGTCCTATTTGTCGATAAGTGAAATTGTTACATATACATTAGGTTTTATGTAAGTTATATGTGCATGCAATTAATAAAAGTAATAAGCGTCAGATAGGAGGGCTCCTTTAAGACAAACTAACAGGTCTCAGAGACATTTCCTTGCTGGTTGTTAGCCAGATACTTACAGCCGTCTATTGCAATCTATGCACTTGAGTTCTTTGTTTTTTTTTGTTTTTTTTTTTTTTTTTTTGAGCAACAGAGTATATTTTAACAGTCCATTCAGCCTGTGAAATATAGTGGTCACATACCTAGTGTATAGCAACAACCAACAACAAGATATAAGTCTAGCATGTTATCAGGTCTAGCTAAGTTGGGCAAGAATATTGAATTGACCAATGTAGTGAGAACTGCTGGAGTCTGGCATGTCTTCAATTTTGGAAGATAAAATCGGTTTATTATGGTTCTTTTTGAGATCTTGGCTAATCCTGTTGTAATTATTATGTTTAGACATTTGAATCATTCTCTTTCACTCAACGAGAGAAAAGAAGTCTAAGATTTTGACACCAAATATAAAGTTTCTCAAGCTGCACCACTGCTACACATGTGAGCTGCCTCACACTCTACAGGACATAGCAAACACAGCGTTTCAATCTGGGGGCCTGGGAGGGTGTAAAGCCTGGCACACAAAGTGCTATCTTAAATTTTTTACAGGACTGTAACAGGAGTGTTACTGTATAAACGCAGTATAAAATTGTGATAACTTGTATTACTCAGTACAATGAAATGTGCCACACTGTATGGTTTATTGCTGCAACAGAACTGGATCGGAGGGCTCTGACAGAGATACTCCAATATTGAATACAGTGTTGCGTTAGCGGTCCTATTATTAGAACTGAACTTTAAAAAGAGGGAGAGGAAGATTATTGAAAAAAAAGACATCAGTGGAAGCACTGAGGAGTTGTAGGCTGAAGCTGCAGTCACACTTGTAGAAAGTGCACTGGTCTTTTTATAAACTGTTCAGTTTTTCTAATAAGCCATCTTTAATAATAAAAGTTAAAAATGTAGGCATCAATCTGCCAGACTGGCTGTCAGACAAACCTAATTCATAAACAAAGATTTTCTTAAAATGTTCTTATGCGAGATATTGTCAACAATGCCTGGTAATTGCAGAGTGTGAGGAACTTCAAATGCTGGTGGACCTGTGGCTACTCCAGAGATACTCTGTCTGTGTAGCAGAAGTTTTAAATGAAAAGCAGATGTTTTATTTTATATCAAGAAGAAATTATAACATTTAATAAATCTTTCTCACAATTCAAGCCAGTAGTTCTATATCCTGTTTTCAATTTTGCCATAAACTGATTCACTTGTTTGATTTATTCAGAATTCAATTACATTTATTTGTTGTGTTATTAACACAACCAATAAACAGAGAACAAGCTTAAAATTTGTCAAGGGTATAGTTCAGATTATCTGAGAATATTGCTTATGGTTTAAGATTGCCAGTCTATTTTCTTTTCCAAGTGTTGTTGTTTTTTTTTGTACAAAATGAAAAAAAAAATCCAGATGGTCTGTTTGAATGAACCATATGGCATGTCAGGTTAACGAAACGGAGGCACCGTAAGCCATTTTGTTTTCATAACACTTCATTAGGGATATTAAAGTAAATCAATTTTGAAAGCTTCTCTGTAGTTCAGCTTCAGCAGATCCTCGGGCCTTTTGACTCATGTTTTCTGCTTTAGTTCACAAGGGTCTGACACATTTACTCTCTATGCTTAAAAAAAAAATCAATGTTAAAAATGTATTTATTAAACAGCAAGGAGTGTTTGATATAAATTGTTTCTGAATGAACTATTAAATGGTTGGTAGTTCTCATTTTCCTTTTCTTAAGACAAGTCAAAACTTGTTTTATAGTGTTAAAACAAACCTACTAAATGCTACATAATAGAGTTACAAAATACAAGACCATAAATATTGAAAGCAATTAAACTATGGCTATGACTAAATTATGCTGATTATATATGCTGCAATGCTTACTGTCAGCAGCTCACTAAATGAAGACTAGTCGGCTGTGTGTGTGGCTTAGAATATAAAAAGCTAATTTCTCAAAAATGTGTTCTTTCAGAACAGTTCTTCTGTTTGAAGTGCATTTCTGTTCAGGTTTTTCACATATCAGTGCTTGCTACCTTTGCCCTGCAGGATGCAGCTATGGCCTTCTGTTTTGAATACAAACCAAATTCATATTAGTCAACATGCCTACTTAAGAGATGGCTAATTAAATCCTGGTCAAACCGGCGAAGTGAAGAATGCATATGAGCTGACATATGACACATGTTTCATTATTAGCCTACAGTCTGACAAAAACTCTTGAACCTCATTTAATTTGTAGACTACAGATGGATATGGAGGTTAATATAATTTTGGCAACAATAAGATCAAATAGTTGATTCAAAGGGTTGAACCGACTATTAAATATTACTTTACCTTTTTGAATGTGAAGTAAAATTGGAAGAATATTTAACCAAAGTTGTTTAATATTTGGTGTCATTTGTCAAAGAATATTGATCTCAAGTTACATTGTATATCAAAATTAAAATAAGTCCTTTGCAAATTAAAAATAGGTGATTATATTTGTGTCGTATTGACTGTAGTTCAGCATCTTGCCAATCGGGTCAATTTCTTAATTTTAAAGTTCTACCCTATCCTGACATGACAAATTTTGATGTATGATTTGAAGCTTAAATGAAACGGCCTTTATTTGGGACACATACGTTTTTTTTTTTTTTATTGTAAAGTAAGCAAGAGTTCTTGATGCTGACAAAAACCCAGTTACTAAAGCATAGATGTCTTCATCACCTTAAGCCTTTTGTTCGGCATCAGTTTGGCTACACACAGAGGAAAACAAAAGAACCGACTACTCGTTATCTCCTGCAGTTAGCACCTGCTTCAGAGCTTTCTATTGATGCTAAAGATCTTGCTCTTTTTTTTTTTTTGCCTTTTGTCTTGACTGCATTTGATCCTGTTTAAAATCTGAAACACTTTGATTAAATCTGAACTGGGGAATTCTACACCGGGCAGAGATATTCTTTACAACACATTTTGTGATTCATTAAAATGCATTTATTTTTTTTATTGTGGAACTAAAAATAACTTTTTTAATATGTTTTAATTTTTGGCATTAGGACCACTTTAAAGAGGCACATGAGAATCACAATGCCTGGACTCGTCAATCCAGGAGTGGAATTTTCTACCGTTTTTTTTTTTTTTTTCGGATTCTTTTACAAGAAATAACGAGAATGAGCATGAATTTATTATAAGACTTATATTAGCAGTAAACCAGTCAGACCAACATATATCACTGACTTAAATACTTCACTGACAGAACAACATGCAGATATATATATATTTTTTTGGTGAATATCAGCTTAAAATATTTCTTTGTTAGAAGCAGAGCAGGTCAAGAGCAACACAGTTTTGATTTTATTTTTTCCTGTCTTCAAGGTAAAATTAGTCTAGCAAGATTTTAGTTTGAGGTTGAGGGGAGATGAAGATGGGCAGGCTTTTGTTTTACTGAGTTAGGAAGTCTGCTAAAAATCCCTCTCAAATCAGACAAATGACACTTTTTAAAAGCCAGAATAGAAAAGTGCTGAAGTCATGGCTTTGAGCTGATATTGGCTTTAGGGCCCCAAACATATTGTATCCTTTATTACATTTAAAGCTCTCTTTAAATCTTGAAAATTCAGTGGTGGAAGGCGCCTTCAGAGGATTTAGTGACTCAGAAGTAATAAAATAACAAACAAGCACCACAAAAACATACAAATATAATATAATTCATTTTTTTATGTAATCATTATGCCGCATATCACTGAAGGACTAAATTGTTAATGACTACGTTTCAGGTTGCACATCTTTATTATGGTACAAAAGTACAAATCATTAATCATTTGACATCATTAAGCTCGATGATATCAAAGCCTTTAAACAATAATAATAATAATAATCAAGCAAAGAATGTGTTGCCATCCATAAACAAGGTTATTCTCTATTTTTAAATGGAAAGATGGAATGAACTAACAAAGTTTTTAATGAGTTAAGTTAAAACCACACATTTAATTTGTTCTATTGGTTAAAATCCTTTCTTTAGCAAAGCATAGAAAAATACAGTATTTAATTAGGTCTCTATACATTTTTGTGACAAAATCTTGGTTTGAAAACTAATTAGAAAACTAAAGCTGGCAGCCAAATAGTTTGTTTTTTCTCTAAAATAAAAAAAAGGTCTTTCAGTTTTAAGCCACAGTCCCGTTTTTAATAGAAAATAATTACTTTCAAGTCTTCAATTTTTAAGAACCAAAGGGTCTTATTTAAAGGCATCTTTTTTTACTTTTTCTAAGAGAAAAAGGAAAAACAAGTTATACTTTAAAATGTTGAGCTAATTACAATTATGCACAATTTTTAAGGTAATTGCAGACACATATGACTAATCCTCATTTACATGTTAACATTTGAATGTAACCATTGAGCCAAATATAAATTGATTTTGCTGAGTGAAAGCAACTATATTTACAAAGCTGTACAGCAGAGTAAATAAAGAGCCACACTGTTTCTCAGTGCATATAGTATAAATTATACTGAAGTGAGGCTTCTAAGTAATTAATTCAGTTAATGAAAATTAGCCATAAATTAAGACATGTTTTTTTTTTATTATTATTTCTCATGTTTCTAGAACATAAAAAAAATGAAGTGGTATCCTCAGTCATAGATAAATAAATAAAAAGACTCAGTTAAATGAAACAAAGTGTGGAGGCAAGAGTAACAGAAATTAAACACACAGTGAAATTATTATTATTTTTTATTTAGCAGAAAAGTGTCACAATGACAACTTCTAGATGTCCTCTTTTTATTTTTTCTTATTTATGGAGAAACTCAAATGTGTTTATTAATGTTTTTCTCTATTCTTTAACACAGTCTTTCTTTATCTTTTAGGTGCTCTGATCATTTTTTTCTATATATATTTAATACCGTTAAATCTGGGTGTTTGACTGGACTGCTGTATCTTGATTGTCTTCCTCTGAAATAAACTGGGGGGTTCCTTGTCTGTGTGTTTGGGATTATTGTCTTGTATGCTCATTTCATATTCTCATAAAGAATGCAGGGCTGGACGATATGACTGAAAAACGTGTCATTGTATGCATTTAATATCACCAATTGTTGATTAGTTTTTAGTTTTATATACCTGAAATACTGCCAAATTGGTGGCATGACTTTTTCGCTTATTCACAGTTTTCACTCCACTGCATTATATAATTATTATTATTATTTTTAAGCAGTTATGAGGCATGGTGGCAAAACCTTAAACTGTTGCTATGCAAGTTCCTCAAGAGATTGTTGCTAGGTAACCAATGAGAAAGTGAGTTAGTTGATGTCACCCACAGAGCAGCTAAAATCTTTCCTCTGTCTACATCTTCCAGAATGCTGTCCGGCTCTGGATCGGAGTTCAGATATATTGAATATTAAAGACTCTATCAGACGCATTATCTATTGATATTGACCACGTGCCCATCTCAATAGATGTTATTGATTTATTGTCCAGGCATAATAGAATGTCCCAGTAAAGTTTTCCATTCTCCCCTACATCAGTTGTGTGATATCTGCCAGTACTTTATCATTACAGACAGTCCAGCACCATAATATTCTCACTTCAAAGCTTCACTGTTGATGTGGCTTTGCATGTATGTGCTGTGCTGTGCATGGTGTGTGCAGTAACACCCAAAAAGATAAATCTGGGTCTATAAACAAGCCTCAACATGTTTGTTGTGTTTTGTTTTATTTTCAGCTGTGGATACTTCAGTGGTGAACAAATGTGTTTAAAAATCTGTTACTCATTGTTGTCATGAAAAAAAAAAAAAACTTAATTTGCTAATTCAAGAGCTTTCTCGAGCTCTACACAAGTTGTCCTTGGATCGAGGACAACACTTCTGATTATTCCTTTGACTCATTAGTCAGATTTGTTGTGATCTGACTAAAGGTTCTTACTGGAAAATTCTAAAATTTAGAAATACGCCCATCAGTATGTTTTATAACAACAAGGTTGCAGGGGTTTCTGCTTTTACTCATTATTGGATTATTCTTATGCAGTACCTGAGCAAAGAGAAATTCATTTATTAACTATCAATTAGGACTAAAGCAGCAGCGTTGCTTTCCAAAACATGAAAGATTTCAGCCATTCTCACAGATTTTCCTGCTTTTTTGCAGCTGGTTCTTGCAGGTGCTTTTCATCATGTGTTCAAAGCTTATCCTGTCATTCTACTTCCCAGAACATAACTCATCTTTTGCATGTATACACCTAATTAAGATGTTCTATATTTTTTGATAAAATTGTTGCATTTAATAGTTATTTTTTACTACCGCATTGTGAGGTCTTAAATTTGCATGGGATTTCATCGTATACTCGCATCACTTTCTTTCAAATCAGCCACTGTCAATTTTCAACAACCAAATCAAGCTCACAAACTAAGACATATTCCCTTTCATAAACTAAACTTTGGGGATTTTCACCTTAGGGCATTTTGGTTTAAGGTCTAATCCCTTCAGATATGGAAGTCGAACGTAATTCTTCTGCAAAAAAAGAAAAGAAAAAGATGTGCATCCTTAACCCAGCTCAGAGATGATTATCTAAAGGTCAGCCCACCCTTCTCTCATCCTTTCTTCTATTATTCTGACTTTTTTTCACCAGTTAGTCTGGTGGCATAAAGAGCACCAGTTGGCCTGAACACAGACAGAGTGCCTATCACAGAGGCCCATATCAGCCATCAGCCTCTCTGAAACGGAGGTTCTTGCCCAAGAAATGAAGTATGGATTTCTAATTTAGGAGAACGGTTGGAGATGTGGGTCAAAGTTGCATTCATTTCAGAGTGCCTCAATCCCATCATGCTTTCGATCACCTTTTAGTTGAGAAATACATATCGGGCTGTGGTTATAATGGATGAGGGGACCACTGATGGCTGGTTAAATGAGAGGCTTGCATTATGTATTAGCTTTATCCTGTGGAAGAGTAGCTGTGAAGATAATCACTGTCTGATGATTGTCATTTCTTTTGTTCCCAATGTGCCCTCTCAAAATGGTAGTTACATAAGCCGTACACTTTCTTTTGTGCGGCAGAAAATGGGAAAGATAGGAGGAGAGATGAAATGGATGAAATAAAAAGGTGAATATCCAGAATAAGGTCTTTGGTGACAGTGGGGGCCAACACCCCCATGTTTTTGGCAACCTAAATAATGCAATACATAATATTAAAGGGGAATAAGTCAACCAGAAAGCAGTCTAATTATAGATAGCATCACACCAGCCTATATATAAAATTACGTTGCATTATTTTTACTTTGCTTTTCCAGATCTGCGTTGCACACACTGCAACAGTCATCATCTGTTAGATATTTCTCACAGTAGAACAGCAGAGGCAAACATGTGCGATCAGCCTGAGACGCTTTTTCACACCTGCCTGGTATAGGAGCAAAGGCCAGGACCAAAGACTTTTTCCCTTTGTCTAGCACCAAATTTAGCTAACCAACATGTGCGGAAAGCGTTTCTCTCCCGCAGAGTGGAGAAAAACGCTAACCCTTTAACAACAGCGAAGGGCATGGTTTACAGAGAATTGTGTAAAGCTGCTGAGCAATACGTTAAAGAGAAGACTGCATTCATTTATAATAAACAGCAGTTTATTTGGTTTACATGGGTCAGGCACACTTGGCTTGCCGATCAACTGAAAAACACAGAAATGTTAAATGCTAGAAATCAAAGTGTATAAAAATAAAAATAGGCTATAATTTTTAAAATGACATAAATATTCCAGATGCTGTGTAGTAAAATTGCTGAACTGGTAAAAAGCAAACTCTGATGCCAATTATAAAAATAGTGGAGAGTTGGAAAGGGGAGTTTTGTCCCCAGCAAACACAGGACCCCTCAAAATGGTTAAAAAGCCAGATTGGGAGGTAGAAAAACTTTTTCAATATTTTCAGTATTAATATATTTACACTAATAGCCCTCTCAAAGTATATTATACCAAGTCATTCATTTGGCCTCCAACATGGTCAGTGAAATTAACTGTACTTGAATGGCACAATTGCTGTAAGACAAGGTAACACTTTATTTGAAGGGGGTTGAATAAGACTGACATGACACTTTCATAAACACATGTCATGAACATGAATAAGCCTTCATGAATATTTTACTGTTGTCATAAAGCGTCATTCGGCTGATATAAATTTGTTATAAAAGTATTACTGATTGTACTTTAAAAATTAGGTAACTTTATGTTATTAAAGATAAAGTTTAAACTGTAATGATTTCTTGGTTAATGTCAAGTTGTCATAAAGACATTTTGAATAATGTCAACTTTGTATTAAAAGTGTCATAATTTACCGAATGACGCTTTATGACAACAGTCATAAATATTCATGAAGGCTTATTTATGTTCATGACAGGTGTTATGTCATGTTTATGACAGTGTCATGACAGTCTTATTCACCCCCCTTCAAATAAAGTGTTACCCAATATAATTATAATAGTGTTTTAAATGTATTCACATTGAATTTTATGAATTTCTGAATTGCATTGTTCAAGCTGAGGCTAAAAGCTAAAATTTCCAACAGTTTAAGTTTATTTATTTTTTATCTAATAACAACCAAGTGGGTTCTTTTGTCTTTACGAACTTAAGTTAGTAAAGGATTTATTAATGCATCTTCTAATTTCACAGGCCAAGCCACTTAACTGAATTCCTTTGAATAAAATCTTCATTTCAGTTTAATATTTCCAACCTGAATGGGATGTGCACTCATTTTAGGTCAGCCCTCCAAGAACTTTCCAGATGAAGGGCTGTTGAACATATTTCCAAGCAACAGAGCCAAGAACAGCATCTGCCAGGCTAAAAATAAATGCGAATAGCTTCTAATTGAACATTTGCTCAAAATAAGACCTGTCATTATTTGCATTTTGAGCCAGAATAACTGAAATTTATCGGTGCATCTGCTTGCTGCATATAAATTGAGTCGGTCTTTATTTCCAAACAAAAAATATGTTTTTACATGCAGTTTATTATTATTTATTTATTTATTTATTTATTTATTTTTTTAACAAATACTTTAATGTTAATGTATTGCTATTAGGTGGAAAAAAATAAGTTTTGTTGTTTCATATTTAAATATTCTCTAGAAATGGCAAGAAGATTGTAATGTTGGACCATGCAGTTATTACTAGTGAGGAACAAGGCTGATTCAGAGTATCTTGACTGTGATTTTTATTTTATTTTATGTATTTTCTTGTTGATTTAATATAATGTTTAGATTGGCTCTTGGTGAATATTATAATGATCCATTTTTCTGGTAGTTTGGCTCCAAAATAAATTGACTAAAAGGATTAGAATATAGTTTATGCTTTATGAAGTGCTGGGCAGGCTATGAGTCACTGTAATCTTTTTAAATGGGAGTCATTATTTTTAAAACAAAAGCTTCAGTATACTGAAGTATTATACGGTATGGATTTTCTTTTACATTGCGGGTAAAAAGTTGACCCACAGCCTCCCATTGCAGGAATTTAACTGTGTAATGGTAAATATAAGTGATGGTTCGATATGTTCTTTAGGTTGGAGGTCTACTTAGTATATAGTAGCACAGGGAAAATAAATAAGTGGTGGTCCGTTTTACTCATTTAAATGGAAAACAGGTCTCACAAAACACCTTTTACACCTACATTTAATTTTTCTCCTGGTAACCATGTTGGCATTAAAAACCATAAAAAAGGTTCTTCCAGTTTGAACTAGCCATTTCCCCCCTACAGAATGAAGAAAGTTTAATTATGAGATAATGGTTCAAATGCAACAAAGGTAAGGGTCGTTGAGTGGACAGCTTTGATAAATGTTTCACTAAAGCTTACAACATGATGCATGAGAAGCAGAATTAAATCAAAATATTTCTCTCAAAGGCAAATTCACCCATTAGGAAGCCTAAATTGGACACACTTGAAGGAATGAGAGGGATTTTACATTACTGAAATATCTTTATTTAAATAATTTTAATTTTAAGATGTCTGTCAAGATTTTTCCCTCTTTAAACAACCTCAGCTTCTGCCCAAACTTGAAGAAGCTTGCTCCCCTCAAAGAAATGCAGGAACCACTCATCTCAGCAACATCTTTTATTTATCTTTTCTTTTTGTCTTTAGATTATTTCAATTGACAATGTAAGACCACAATGAATTTGCATAAGTCATGGTGAAAACCTACAAACAAATGAAAAAAACAAAAAAACAATTACAGATCACAATGAACTAATTAACTAGTTTCTCAAGTAGTTATTCAATAATTTACTTTTAAGTTAACTGTGAATAAATAAACTACAATCCAAACAGCACAATTAATTTGTTTCCAAACGCATGAAAAACATTTCTTCAGACAAGTCTATTTTGGTCTTCTGGAAGCAGATTGAATGATATAAACTGTGAATAATGTCCATTTCCTACCAGTGGTGTCTTTGAGGAAGCTTGAAGCTGAGGTCCTTTGTCTGAAGAGATCATTGTGAGCACAGGTGTGCCAAGTTACCTTATAGATTTGACTGAGGGGCTTGAGTCGTGAAAGGGATAGGTGCGCTTTAGAGGTGTGCCGATCGATAGGTCACCGATCATAATCGGTGACCGTGCATGATCGGTGATCGGCGATCATTGGCTCTTGTTGCCGA
>NW_015112888.1:349945-351696 GCF_001443285.1 Poecilia latipinna
AAGCTTGAAGCTGAGGCTTTGTCTGCAGAGATTGTTATGAGCACAGGTGTGCCAAGTTACCTTATAGACTTCAGATGGGCCTGAGTGAAAGGGATGGGTGCGCTTGATTCTCTCTGATGTGTGTGCCAGTTGGGTGGAGATGGCGAATGCACTCACAAGTGTACCATTTGCTATTTTAACTTGACAATGTCAATGATAAACTGCGTCACATCTGATCATAAAAGATTCAGTAATTAGATAAATGGTAAATGTATTTGTGTAGTGTTTTATCAAGTCCCAGGACTCCAGAGTCATTCATCCATTCATGCACACATTCACACACTGACTATAGTAGGCTAAATTCAGGGTTTCACTCAGAAAACTTGCTAAGCCCGGTGGTCAGGAAACCAAGGCAGTCCAACGGCGGTCCACCGGGTTTTAGAACTAAAAGACGTTAAGTTAACAGGAAATGTAAAAATATTACTGGCTAATTATTTTACGGGAAGAGATTGCCAGTGAAATGCTATTTAGACCCACAACTATAGAGTCTTCAAATCAGCAAATCAAAGAAATGCAATTAAAATGAATATCAAATTTAATCCAAATTAAATCAGCAGCTCCAGAAGGCCCCCAGGCCTTCAGGGCTCCCCCATCAATGCTAATGTTTTAACACAGACCACAGATATGTGAATAAATACTTTTATTTATTTTAAAGCAGTCTGGTATATTTTCTGCTAACAGTACCTGGTGGCCCCTTCTCTCTTGTGTTATTTTCTAAATGTTTGTTATCCTCTCTAAGCGTAACCTCGAGATCGGCCCATTTAACAGATTTTGTCTAATCTTTGCATGGGTTACAGAACGTAAACTCCCAATATGTGCCAGTAAATCAAATTGTCTAAACACTTGACTGAACTTTGCGGAAATTTTAAGAGATAAACCAGGAATTCACTTGAATAAGGTGGTTGGTTGCCAAAGCACAGGCTTATCATAGCAAAGGATAGGGAGTACCTCCTCGATGTCAGGCTCTGTTTACTTTTTGGAACATCTCAGGCTTTTACTCTGGTTTCCATCACGTCACTTGGCCTTGTGTCTTGGCAGAGAAGATCCTCAACTGTGGCTCACGTCTTGCTCACGGAGGTTACTCTTAAAGGTTGCTGGATGGTTTGCTGCTCCTGTTGATTAGTTGAGAATTGTCAGCAATCTAAAAAAAAAAATATGTTGATGAAAGGATGTTGTAGTGACCAAAACAACCAAATTTTCTTCATTATTCCTAATCTTATTTATACACCTCATCACTGACTCAGCTCTCGGAAGCACACACTGAAGGCGGTGTTCTTTCTGTAATAGATAGCTTTTAGGAAAAAATACTGCTTGCTTTCCTGTCCAGAAGACGTGGAATTCATAAAATGTTAGATTAGAACGTCACTGTCTGGAGCCAACGTATTCCAAATTCAAGATCAGAGACGTGCACTGAGATACGCTCAGCAAAGTAGCAACTAGATTATATTCTATTGACTGACTTTTCACATTTTTATAAGCTTTAAATAGTAAATTGTAAGCCTTCATAGTCATGTTTTGGAGAATCTCAAGAGCCCAATCTGTGACATGAAAAGGTGATTTAGATCCTTTCAGTGCAACATGAAGACTTTCTCAAGGATACTGTCAAAAATTTCAGCTGTTCAAATCTATCCTTGAGTAGGCAGTGGTGGAGAAAGTACTCAAGAAATGTACTTAAGTAAAAGTACAAATAAACAGACAAAAATATACTCAAG
>NW_015112888.1:356177-418606 GCF_001443285.1 Poecilia latipinna
TGTACTTAAGTACAGTAACGAAGTACTTGTACTTCGTTACTTCCCACCACTGTGAGTAGGTATATTGAAGGTCAGTTTCTGTCTTTCTTTACAGAAACATTTAACCATTTCAAACTCATTCAGAAAGACAATACTCAGCTGAATGCTTCCAGTAATTAAATTGTTGTTGTAATGTTTGTTTTTGTTGTTAAAAATGTCCAATACGAACATGTTAAGACTCCGAATAACTTTACGCCTGTTTGTCAGGTCTGTTATTGTACATCAGATTGTTCTTTGATAACCCTGAAGTTCCTCTTGGAACTGTTCTCTCACTCTGAATCTGCTTTAAAACATGAATTTGTCTTTTTATTTTATTTATTTATTTTTTATTAAAGTTAATACGTCAAGGCTATTTCACGATTTCTATGGTTTCAAACTGTTCCTTCACAATTTTTCTAAGGTCAAAGTCTTCTAAATGACATGGCACAGTGACCAGAGATTTTTCTGGTTGTGTGAAGAATATTGTTCATCCCTCACACATAGCCGTACTCTACCGAAGTTTCAACTTTCCCAGTTATGATGATATTTTTGCACGCGTTTCATTCAGTTCGCTGAAGCAGCTCATCAGTGTGTGCTATACCCTGGAAATGTACGCTTAATCAACAATGTTCTGAGGTCAATCAAAACCCTTAACAAAAGGCAGTGCAACACGTTTGAACCCTTATCTAGAAAGGAGTAGTGGTCACCTGTCACAATCTGACTATGTTGCACCACCCAGAACAGTTTTTACGATAAATGCATGTGATCTAATACATACTCCAGTGAATTTACATGAGGTCTCCATGCACTGACATAATTTTCTTTTTGCATTTTATTACCTGTTAGTAAAGATTAATGAATACAGTTGATCTGGTATTTTGTATTTTTATCTTTTTATTATCTTTTATGTTCTTTGATAATCTTTTTATTATCTTTTTATTCTTTGTTTGATAAAACTTATTCTGCTCAGATTATTTTGCTGTAATCTGTGGGGAAATAAATCGAGCACATTTAATTCTAGCAGAAACAGCGTTTGGTTTCGTTATTGCCGCCGATCTCCTTCGACCCTGATTTAAAATTTCATAAAACAACAGTATTTTTGGAAACATTACAAAAAGTTTAAATCTTGATGTTTCAAACAAACAGTATAAAATCGGTTATCCCAAAACCCACTATGTTTACGTTATATATAGAAATATGTCATTTGTAATGGGGAAAATATACATTTTGTGCTGGATAGTCTTACATTTTCCTAGGTGTAATATTTGCAGTAATGCACCTTTTATGACTTTTTTTTATACTATCCCTAGAAGTCTTACGCACGTTAACAGAAAGGACAATAAAGACAAGGGAAGGCCTCGTTTTCCTATTTGACTGTCACAGACATATGCACATGCAGACACCTCCAAACCCACAAAGGGAGACATTATCTCGAGGCGATGGATCATGTAAATGGCATTTTGTCTACATTATGAGAATGTGGAAGATGTTTTTCCGCATGGCTGAGGCGCTTATCAAGTGGGACTGTCTGTACCTCCAACTCAATATATTTCATCTTTGACGATGAGAATGTGAGGCTGAAGAGGGCAAATATGTGTGTTTGTCTGAACCACTGACTTTGTTTCCAGTCTTTGAAGTGAAGGAATACTTAAAAAGGGGGTATTATGTATTTTCCTAGCAGATAGTGACATTTTATATCAGTCAAGTAACTGTTACCTTCTGTTCTTATGAAAATGCTTTATATATATCAAAAAAACAACTTAATAGAAATTTGACTTTGCAACATAGTTGTATCTGATGCCATGAAATTGGCCTCTATCTCTTTAAGAACATCTTACTCTTTCTGATATTCCAATCCGTTTTCCTTTCCTTTAGCCCAGGTAAGATGCTTGAACAGAAGAACAGTTGTAGCCCATATTCTGCATTGTCTGTGTGTGAGGACGTCAAGATCTTGTGACAAAATCTCAATGTCTTAAAAATGTCTTAAAAGGCTATTCTTCATAATAATACTCTCAAGATTGCTGTTAAGCCTGCTGCTTACTTTTTCCCCTTCACTCAACCTTCCATTTATACTTGGACGCCATACTCTGTTAAAGTCAGTGTCTTTAGCATTGACCGCTTATGGTTTACTGTGCTTGTGTTAATGGTTGTCTGCTGGACAACCTATCAAGTAAGCATAATTTGGCCTTGACATGCCAGTAATACAACAACATCTCTGTACTAAAAACCTGTTTTGTTTTTTGTTTTTTGATAAAAATAAATCCTTGGTTTTATGTTAAGATAAAAATTAACATAAACAAGTGATTGAAATATATTGCTATGTGCATAATTTAATTTCTGAAATTACTCTTTCAGTGATCTTCTAATATATTGAAATTCACCCATATACCTCCTGCCTGCATAAACTCTTTTAACATGCAGGCAGCGGTTTGTTTTTGGCCAAATCTTGACTCATTCTCCCTGAGTCATTTGATCGCATTAGAATACACCATATTCTGTAAGTTTTTCCTACTTTGATTCACAGTGAGTTCTTCAAACTCTAGCATTGCAGAGCATCTTGTAGATATTTTATTTTTATTTTAATGATCAGAAAAAATATTAATATGTTCATATTTGTGGGGAAATATTAATCAAAAATAAATAAACAAGTGAAAATCAAAGCAGGTAAAGCAGACCTAGTTACCCTAAATTCGACTTTAATTTTTTGAAGTGCTTTGACTTTCTACCAACACCCATTGGTTGATTTACTGGAACTTAATTCTTAAGTGAATGACATTTTAGTGAAAGTCTGTAGTTTCTCTCAGATGCTTGTTAGAAGTCTAATTACTAAAGGTGTTTTAATTGAGAAAACACTTTTTTATTGTAGTAGAGTGCACTGCATAAGACGAGCAATAATAACCCACAACTACTTGTGATTTTTCCACATACTGCACATGCTGTTATATTGATTACTTTCTTTTTCATGTTTCACTGCTGTCTCCGCCTGACATTAACAGTTGATGTGCACAGTGCTTAACAACTATGTAGTGCCGTTGCTCTTTCAGAACCACTTTCTTTTCCTACTTTAACCTCATTGATCATTGACAAATTCCATGTATACACTTCTTTGTTATTAATCAGAACACATACAGAATAAGGTGTGACCACACTCACTTGTCTAGAGCATCGGTTTTTGTCTTCCTTTCCTCATTTTAAATATTTTATTTTAAGTCTTTAAACGGACCATATGTCTGAACAAAGTTTTGAGTCAGAACTGCTTCATCATCCAACGTTTTAGTAAAACTAGTCTACTTAGTAATTGCACCCTTGTACTATTAATGCTTCAGCACTTCAGTTACTTTTCTTTTCAAAAAGTAACCGCTTTTACAGGTACAAATATTGGCAATGACAAGTAGTACTGTGAATCCCTTTGTTCGGCTTCAATGTAAAACCTACAGAAGACTATAAGCCAAATTTAGAACATGTTTTATGGACAACTTTAATTTATTTGTGCTTGAAGCTGGTATAAAAGTTTTACTATCTAAATCAGATCTTGTTGGTCTTTTTTTTTTTTTTTTTACTGGCCATTGAGATTATAAGGCTATTTTTTATGAGCAGCAAGCCACTGTTTTGATTTGACAGATTGTGTGAAGTTATATTGAGTAATAATTCCCCTGAAGATAGTATGCAGATGTCCTACATTGTAGAAAGTCAGTGCAGTTGACAGCTAAAAGAGAGTTAGATGGATACAGAATTTAAACCAGATTTAGTTATTTAAACCAACATGCACTGAGGATGTTACTATCCACATAACACAAGACTACTTTAGTGGATATTAAATGTTAACTCTTCCTTTATGATGAACAAAATTATTGACTGTTTCAATTGCCATTTAAAGGGATAATTTATTGTAAGTTTCTGAAGTGCAGCTGTGTCTCAGTATAATCAAGGCAGGTGGTACTTGCTCAAAAACAAGGACCAGTCCCAGGCAAGAAAAGGCAATGCGTTAACAGTCAGTTTCAGTTTTATACATTGCAGTTGACATTAAAAAGATTACAACAATGCATTTGTCCATATAGGTACATCACTGATACATTGTACGTAATTCCATAATGACAGAATTGATCTATGTCCTGAATAGATATTCCATCCATGCATTTCATCAATTAAAATGATCCAGACAGTGTTCTGAACAACGTGCACCAAGAGAAGCACATTCTCTGTGTACATGCCTGTGTGAATAAGAACAGATAAGGCGGCCTGCGTGTTATCTGCCGTCCTGTCAGGTCTGATCCAGCTGGTCGTATTTATCTAAACCACTGAGTCACAGTTAATTTTTCACATATCTATCCCCTTAAACTGGCAACTAGAAAAGTATGCATGCCTCCCATCCCCTGAATTACGATTTTTCTACCTCAAAACAAATAACTTCAAGACTCTGCCTACAAATCTGCCACATTAGACACTGTTGCAGCTGGAAGAATCCAAAGGTTGCCCAATTCTTGGCAAACATAGCTCATGCAGTGGATTAATACAGCTGACTGATGACATAGCTGTACCATAATACCATGGAAGTTGTTTGGTTGAGAAAATACTGACAGCCTTACCAGCACTCTCATGTGGAAGTGTTGATGTTTGATACCTGCGTCGTATGGATATAAATGTTTTCGGTTTCTGCTCTTTCAAATCGCTAAAATGAGGAAAAACAAGGTTTCCCTCTGATCGTTTGCCTCCCACCACTGAGATTTTACACTTGTCTAGAAACTTACTATGATGTGAAATATCTTGACTACAGTTGAGGGAGCTATTAGTTGCACAATTTCACATTAGACAGGTTTTAATTTTGTCCTTAAATGATGAGTAAAACACGCCAAAGCTTGGAATGAAGGCTAAATCATTACATAATTTCTGTTTTCTGGTTCAGAACCCTTGGCACAATGTGAAGGACCAATAAAATAAAGCTACAGTCTTTGATTCTTTTTTTTTTTCCATTAGAAAACTATTTTTAAAACTTTTCTTAAAACTCTGTTATGACTTAGTAGCTGGTTTGTTGAACATGTTAATATTTTAAGGTCACAGTAGTACCTTGTTTAACCCTTGTGTTTACAAATGGGGTCCAACCGACCCCACACATGTAAAACTTGTATCATTTGCCACAATCATCCACATTTGCCTCAGTCCTCGCACGCACAATGGTTAAAAAATAGTATTCTTTACCTACTTCAGTATGAGAATGTGCTTGTGCATCTAACAAGTTGTACAGCACTTTATCTTCCTGTGACATAATGGAAGGCTTTAGCAAAATGTTCAAGTGATTTTTAACCATTGTGCATGCGAGGACTGAGGCAAACATGGAGGACTGTGGCAAATGATACAAGTTGTACGTGTGTGGGGTCGGTTGGGCCCCATTTGTAAACACAGGGGTTAAGGCAGTAAGTTGTCTTCTCTGTAAGCCATCAAAAGTCCATGTAGTGGTCACTGCAAATTAAAATATTTATTGTTTTTAAGGGTTTTACTTAGAGTGTTCATAGGTTGTTGGTCATTTTGTCATTTCACCATTTCATACTCTCGCAGCCTTAGTTATTTTGTACCCGACTTCCTCAAGAATGATACTAAGTCACTATGGTAGATTTTGTATTGACATGCCACTTTAGACTAAGCTTTTGGAGATATTTACTGCTGCTATGACAACTGATGATATAAAATGCATTTCTAAGATAAACTTGCCCTGCATTAAAGATTGTCATTATGTGACGTCTATCATTAGAAGAATAAATATTTTGGTTGGATCATAGGTTAAGTTATAACCAAGATGCAGTTGGAACCAGAAAGACACACACATTTTTTTCTCACTGTCTGAAGTTAAAACAGACAAAATTACCAAAAGTATTTCCATTTGCTAAACGCCACAGTAATTACAGTAAGAATATGCCAGATTTA
This sequence comes from Poecilia latipinna, assembly GCF_001443285.1. Taxonomy (NCBI): domain Eukaryota; kingdom Metazoa; phylum Chordata; class Actinopteri; order Cyprinodontiformes; family Poeciliidae; genus Poecilia; species Poecilia latipinna. Next base: position 362,115 of record NW_015112888.1, read on the forward strand.
TCTAGTAGGGTTTTCAAAATCAGAAGTTTGCATACAGTAACTGACTTGTTGACTTGTATTTCAATGCCCCAAATGGAGATCAGAACCCCAAGTAATGAAAACAGGGTGGACTGTAAAATCTGTTATGTTGTTAAACTTACAATTAAACGTGGAGACCGGATCTTGAGCCTTTGAGATATGACCTAAAAGGCTTGATCTTCTTTAGTTCATAAATATTACCTTGTCTGCGGCAGACTGGCGACCTGTTCAGGGTGTACCCCGCCGCTCACCCGAAACGTTCACTGGTGATAGGCACCAGCGCCCCTAACAACCTCACTAGGGTCAAGGGTGTACAGAAAATGGATGGATGGTTATTACCTTGTAAAAGAGATGGACAATATTACCCCTATGTTCATTTAAAATTTAAGTGTAGCTTCTGATGTTAATCGTGACTTTTTGTTCAATTCCTTTCTAAATCTCTCACATGACACAAGCTTAAAAAAATAAAACCACAAAATTAGTTCAATAAATGTTGAGTCACAGGTCTGTGTTGTTATTTCATACCAATCAATATTAAGTAGTTAGGCATTTGTGGCAATTAGTTGTAAATTTGGGATATTTTGACTAATTTAGTTGAGATAAAGGCACACAGTATATTTCAAGAATACAAATCTGAAGTTATACTTTTTTTTAACAATCTTAACATATATTTTATGAACATATTTATTATTTTCAGTCATTAAGCACCATCTGCACCAAAGTAGAATAATTTTGTCTCATCTGCTGTCTGTTTTGTTTGTGTGCTTGTGAAATTTGCAATGATTAGGCTTGATTGTGACCATCTGCAGTTACAAAATGAGTTCTTCTTTAGATTAAAATAGGATTGTCATCATTTTTCCAGCCATACAGAACATTAAAACTGCCAGTAAGACTGATCTAAGAAATCACTTTGCTTTGGATCCATTTTTTTTTGTATTCTTTTCAACCTAAAGCAGTACAACCTCCAAGTCTCTTGCAGAATATGACATTTTCCATATGGATTAATTTTACCTATCAAATGAAGAGTTCCAAGTTAAGCTTTCTTTCACACTTGTCAGTAATTACAGGGAAACATTTCTACAAGTAACATGAAATGATGGGGTTGTGCAGAAGATGATTCATACAATTTTGACACAGGGGTTAGAACTCCCAATGTTGAAATACAAGATACAAATCCACAAGGTTAAAATAATGTGCTTTAGAAAGAAGAAGCCCTGCAGTGCCATGCAGGAAGCGAAAGGTGAGAAAGAGCATCAGTCTGTTGAGGCTGGAAGGGGGTGGTTAAGGCGATGACGTGGAGTTCAGGCGTTGAGGGGTGAGAAAATATTGAAAGAGAGGTGAGAAGATGAACCTAGGTGTGATATATCGAAGTGAAACGTAAAGATGGACAGAAAAATCAAAACATAAAGTGAAAGATTATATTACAGCAACTAAAAGCTCCTTTGTGTGAGACACCTGTTTGTATAAGATATTTCTGAAAGCATATTTTATGACATTAACCCTTTATATTTGGCTAAAAATCTCTGCTGACCTTTTCTTACATGAATCTTCAGCCTTTCAGTACCTGTGTTTTTAATGCAGCTCGATGGTTCAAAATTGCTCTCAAGTCATTTACATCTGATCTACAAATCGTGCATGTGGATTAAAAAACTATCAATTGTCACAAGAAAGCAAAGGTTTAGCAAAAAAGTACTTGCACATATTTCTGCAGATCTCATAGTTAAAAACTGATAAATATGTACCAGGATACTTATTAGGTGGCCATACAAGATTTCAGTTTGACCTGCAAGTGTATCAAACAAATGCAGCAGTGCTTTAAACCTTCAAATATTCAGAACTGCTATGTGAGAAACTAAAGTGCACAACTGTGTTCTGCCATGCAGCATTTAAATACATGGGGCGAAACGAAAAACTTAAAGTGGAGGGCAAAACAGAATCCAGAACCAGAAGACACTTCACAATCTTGCTGTTTGTCAATTATACCGTTGTTGAAGAATAAATCAAATGAAATATTTGTCAGCAATGTTCAACACAGGTATATTGCTTGCTTCATGTCAAACTTGCTTAGTTTGACATGGAGCAAGCGTCCACAGAGCGTAAGCATTACCTGGTACAAAGAAAAAAAAGCTAAAGTTGCCTGTTGTTTTCTAATTGCCTACAGCCAAGGGGTAAGACCATTCTCAGGAAATAAGTACAAGCCTCAGTTGTCCATGACAGATTGTGCCTTCAATGTTGAAGGTAAAATTTAGCTTGGCTAAAAAAAAAAAATGGCATCGATTAGGTAGAATTATTTTAAGCTCTAAATGTGACCATTAAAAATTGTGTAATTTTGTTTACTTCAGAGGATATTTATTTTCACATTGTTTTATATTATGTAGGGAATTTTTAAAAAAAAAAAAAAAAAAAAAAAAGTTACTTGCATTAGTATAAGATTGTTTCTACAAAGAATAGGGCACCAAAAACTGGGTCCAGCCCAGATGCTCACATGCTTGTAGATCCTTCCCTGGTTACAGTGCTAAATGTAACAATGCTTTAGTAAGCAGTTCCTAGGGAAGAACTATTGTCTTCAGCTGCTTGTTTTTTGCCGTTGTTTCTAAAGTGTATGTGTGGGAGTGACAGCTAAAGAAGAAGCATAAAATGTTTTTTTTTTTTTTTTTTGCCAAGTTGAGTTGCATAATATATCAAATCACTGTTGTCTTCGCAATATCAGTGTGACCAATTCTGCAATTGCAAATGACTGCTTGTGTGCAATATTTGGTGGGATATTATATTTTCAGTTTGAATAATTTATACCCTGGATATTAATAATATATTTCGCCAGCTGGAAAGACTTTTAACTGCCACTAATACTCACATCTGAAGTGTGTCTTTAGTGGCTGAAATGTAGAGTCCTATGTAAGAACATCATGGAATAGTAAAGAAAGAGAACAAGAAAAGGAGGGGACATATTCTGTCACAAACCCCTAAAATTTCACATAGCTATTTTTCATGTCAGATTATCCTTTTTTCATCTTAATAAATCTTTGACCTAAGAACACATCTGTTCATAAAAAAGATGTTCAAATGGGAATATTTAAATTGATCAGAGATTTGTTATTTTTGATTGATTCTGCAAGATACCCCAATCAAGGCACTTTCTTTATGGTTTCTAAAAACCTCAGACAAAACTTTTAGCCCCTTTAGATCTCACTGCTGTTTTCTCTTCTTTCAACCTGAATCCTGAAAAATGGACTGGAATAGGATTTCCTGCAAATAAAGTTTATGGTAATCCTTTCTGGAATGGTCTCTGTCTTGTTTTATTGGCTGTGTTGTTTTTAAAGCTATGATCAATATTGTCAATATTGCAACAGGGCTATATTTGAGTCTTTAATATCCCAGATGGTGAAGTGTGACTGGAATAACAGCCTTATGTAAACGGAGTCGAGGAAAATTGAGAGATTAAAAAGAGCAGTCAGTGCTGGTGTAAATATATATGTTGTAATCCAGCTAACACAGAAGCAAAGTGGCTAAAGCATTAAAAAAAAAACCCCCAAAAAAACCATTACATTTCTGAGTTGCTTTTCTTCCAGGAATTACCTTCATAGATTTTAACTGTTCCACCAATGGTAATGGTTTTTATGCATACAGTTTAATTGAAAAGAAAAATACATATTTTGATTAGGCAAGACTTGGTAAGCAGCACAAAATATGAATACATATACATTTAAAAAGATAAAATAATTAAATCGCTTACTGTGATTATTATGCATATTGTTCAGGGGCAGAATAAGTGTATTAAATATTTTTTCTTTTTTACTTGGAAACCATAATAGCATAACCCCAAGGTTTTACACCGAGTTCTAATGCTTTCCATACAATATATAATATTGCAAACACCCAAAAAAATTAAAGGATCTTATGGAAAACATGCTGTCTCCTGTATTTCCCATTTGCCGAGTTCTTCAATATGCTCGTTCAAATTAATCACAAAAGAGCACAGAGTCTGATTACAACCACATAAAATCAAATTAACTTCAGCTGGAACAGCATAGTACATTTTTTTTCTCCCCAAGATTAAACAGGAAGGACTCATCCATTACATTGGATTGATGTTTGACCAAATCTATTTTATATGGTGTAGAATTAAGTAAGATATTTCAACAAGTAATTGTTCTCAAGTATGTGTAGAAACAAAGACCTAAAAGACATGCATTACTTGGAGCTAAACACTATCAAAAGACTTTTTTTTTAATTGAAATCTCAGCATGATGTGTAGTAATTGTGTACACTAGTGGCCTGCTAAGTCCTGGAGTCCTAAGTTCCTGTGCTATAACTGAGTCACTAGGTGGTCACCAAGGACATCACCACAGTCATTCTGCCTATAGCCAGGAATATGATAAGCATCAACTATACAATGTGTGCACATACATATTTGTAGCTCTGTTAAATGCTTAAGACTTTAAAAACAAGCCATCATAGAATCATGTAGACAATTTATTTATAGGGCCCTAGAATACCTGGGGAACAGAACTGGTAAACTCCACTCAATAATACAAACATAAAGGACTGGGCAAAAAAATCAAAAAGAACTAAATACATATGCAGCATGATGAGCCAAGTTAGGTGTTGGAAAACAAATGGCAAGGAAATAAGACTGCAACAATTAAAGAGATGTTAGGAACTTATAAGATCAAAACCCATACAACATAACGACAATGTGTACATCATTAATAACTCCAGGCATGAGGACAAACAAAGAAACTTTTTTTTGTTTGTAGCTATACGCTGCTAGTGGCAAAGTAAGGTCCTCTACACAAAGCAATCCAAGTACACAGCAATGCTTACAACTGTTATCTCTGCTTTAACATTTTCACAGCACCTCTGATGAATGATTCATGAAATGTTCAATGTGTCTGTGTGCTGTCCGGTTTTGTTAAATAAACTATCGCCTTTGCACAATAGGCCCACAATTGGTCAACACCACACACTGTAATTGAGACAAGGATGGAAAAAAGGATAATTCAGAAAATTGCCATTTCAATCTCCACCAGTTCTTATTATCAGTTTTGGCAACAATTTAAGATGGATTTTAACAATAACTAGACTGTGAATCTGTGAAATGTGTTTGTGTTCAAGCTTCATTTTACCCACAGCAAAAGTACAGTTCAGCCCAAATTTATTTGCATCTCTGGAAGACTTGATATAATTTCTCTTGAACTAAGACGTTTTCTGACAGAATAAGAAACAGACTTGTCTTACAAGTTAATAACACAATGTAAAAGGATATTCAGTTTGGGGGGAAGGGGGGACACTTTATATTCATTGCATTGCATTTTGGTGGTCCTTGAGGTTTTTAAAAAATTGAGAAATCCTTGAATCTCCTGTGGCAGCCATTTTGAGTGTCTAAATGCTTGCTTTCCACCTTGGAACTGCAGTTTCTAGACAAGCTACCACCTCACATAGCACCCCTCTGTAGTGCCGTCCCAACACAGCTTCTCCAGACTAGTGGCAGCATTAATTACCAAACACCTAATGGAACTGAGAGTTTGTTGATCTTAATGCTAATGGACTAATCAGTTTAGTACTCCTAAAAACATTGCTAAAGGTTTAACGAAGAAACTTTGTGATGACATATTGAAGGGGGAGTGTCAGAGCAGGGACTTCTTAAAGAGACAGAGGCCTATATTCAAGGTATCAAATTGACATTTTTGACGCCGATTTCTTTTAAGTCATGTTTGATAAAAATACTGTTTTTAATACCTGAAGGAAACATATTGATTTCATAGCACAATGTGCCTGGAAAATGCATAACAATCCCCCCTTTAAAAAATTATTCCCTCTAATTTGACCAAATTTTATCTACATGCCACTAAGTTGATAACGTTTTAAATAGGCATTAACGTTTAACTGATGGAACCAAAGTGAGAGCAACATCTGGAAAAGGCAGAGATGTTCTCCAAAGCCTTTTGTATGAGATGCATCTTGAAATTTTGGCCATTCATTGGTTATTCTCTGTTTATCCTACATTGGATTGAAGGACAACAGTTTTAGGCCTTCTGAACAGATGTCTCAAATAACACAACTAGTGATGGGAAATTCTGCTCTTTCTAGAGAGCCGGTTCTTGTGGCACAACTCCCAAAGACTGCTTTGCTCACAGGTGTCAGTTATATTTGACTTTTGGAGCCGGGACATTCACTTCACCCTACTTTTCTGTCTCACCTATCTCTAAGGTGGCTAATCTACAGAGGAAAATCATTTCTACTAGTATGTGCGATCATGTTCTATTGGTCATGATCCATTTGAGGTGTGGGTTAGAATGTGGATAAACCAATAAATTGAGAAGTTCACTATTGGGTAACACAAAAAATAATGGTTAAGCACCTGCTTTACTACAGATAAGGTGCAAATCTGTCTTTCCCGCCCCCCTACTATTCAATAAAACTCAATTAGCAACAAAACACCCAGATGATTTAGTTTCTCTTTTTAGGACCTCTGTCCTGGAGGGAGTAATCTACAGTTTTTCGGCTGAGAACCCTGACATCCAGTGCATGCAGGTGTTGATGAAACCACACCATCTGCAAAAAGCAAGATGGAAATCCTGAAGCTCCCAAGCCAGACCCTTTTCTCTCCTGTCTGTGTACACCATAAAAATAATTGGTGACAAGGGGCAGTCATGGCGGGATCCCTCAGAGGGAACAACCTCAACTTTATGTTGAGTATGCAGAAAGATTTCTTGTCATGCCCATATAACAACCAGATAGTCCTCCAAAGCAACCCAATACTCAGTACTCCCACAGCAGTATTGAGTTGAATCAAAGGTACATTATTCTATCCCTTATCCACATACAATATAAGTTGTACCCCTCCCCAGTTTAAATCCCCCTATAAGCAACCTCTGAAAAAACAGAGTTTAACTACTTTTTCATATGTGAAATGACAAAGGGATTCCATTGCTCACCATTACTATAAACACAGTCCCACATAGCCAACAAAACAATGTCCTAAAGGACAGTGGTAATGACAAAATGATTCATGTTGCTTCAAACAAAGCCCTAGGTGAGCATCTGCTGGAAAATCATTTATTGACTTTTCTCAACTCTGCAAACACATTGATAAACATGCATATATATATACATACATACATGCATGGCAGGTCAACACTTACACACCTAAAATGTTATAATTAACAAATAGAGAGCCCCGGGTACAAAAAGGGGGAGCTTTAAGCCATTACTAAGCAATGGAGCACAACAAACAGAAGGAAAGAAAGGGGAAAACGAGAGAGAGAAGGAAAGACATGGAAGGAGGAGGGGTAGTGCTCTGAGCCACTGTGCAGTCACAAGCATAAAGTGATGAGAGAGGACAAGGTCACAGACCATAGACAAGGGAAATATGGGCAGTCATGTATGGCAACATATCTCATTCCAACTCCCCTTGCAATTCATAAAAGATAGTTCATGCCACTTGAACACTATGACACACACCTGTGCTCACAATTGCAGCCCTGCATGCATAGAAAGTTTACAGAGATACCCGGAAGACACTATCAACCCATATAAAATGAATTATTTTTGATTTAATTATCAATTCCTGCTGAAGGCATGCAGACCTGTGTTGATATAACATGCTAATTTATGCAAATAAACTTTCTGGTTATGCTCTGCCTTTTTCCCCTCATTTATTTATTTTCTATATATTGTGGAGCAACAGTGCCTCACTAGGGCTTATGTTGGATCTGCGTTCCTTAACCTCACTAGTACCCTAAAAGTCGAGAGCAATGCATAAGAGCTGACCTGCGCACAGCGCCTGTAGCCAGTTTGCTAAGCTTGCTCCCTGGTGAGTGTGTTGTAGACGGGTGCTGCCCACAGTTGAAGTCTATTAGTTCAAGTTTATTTACAGCCAAATGCCCAGAGACCCGCCTTTGTAATGTTGTTTGGGGGGAAAATAAGATCTGAAATTGAATGAAAAGCATCACACTGCATGCATAATTCATGGATATCATTATCAAGCGCACACAGACACACAGATGAGTGAACACATACAAAGCACAGGGTGAACACATATTCGCAAGTACAAACAGTCAAGGAAACACACATGCACAGGCCATTATGTCTGCCTATTATAAGGCCTTTTTGGTCATTTATCCTGGTGGTGAACTCGGGCCAATTTTCCCAGCAAGGATCCTATTTAGGCATAATAACACAACTACAACAACATCATAGCCAGAGTCAGCGACAGCAGCGGCAATACAAGAAAGGAAGAGCCATAAAAGTGGATGTTTAGAAAATCAAGGCGAGGATAAGAGGACCCGACTCTCTCTCTCTCTTTGCTTTTCCCCAGAGAAGATCCTATGCATTTATAGGTGTGATCTTTACAACTTGGATAAGGAAATGTGAGTAGGCTATGTGTGCATGTATGTCAAAAAGAAAGTGGGCAAATGAGTTTCAGGGGTAATGAGAAGGGCAAGATGAAGGAGGAAAATTAGAGTGTGTGTGAAACATGTAGGGAGAGTAGTGAAAGAAAAAAAAAATAAAGGGAGCAAAAGGTGAATTAGTTTACTTTCTCTCAATATTTCTAGCTTGGCCTTCTCATCTTTCTCTCTCGGGCCCTTTTGACCTTAAACTCTTTGATGTACTTCTTCCAACCAAAGTAAGTCAAAAAGTCCTTGCATGTTCCACACACACACACAAGCAGAAAGAAAAGCAGCACCAAAGTTTCAGAACAAATCTCCTTTAACATACCCATATGCCTGCGCAAATTCAGTGCACACATGCCACACACAATATTGGCTTACCATTAAAAGTGCTTACTGAAGCAGTGCACTGGCAGAGAGAGAATTCGTCAGGATCCTCAAGTGAATAGCGAAAGATTCTGGTCTCATTCAGCAGACAAATGAAGCATGAGCAGTCTGAAGGACACACACCCACACTTAAACAAAGTTAAACACACATTCATTCTCATGCTGAGGAAAGAGACCCACGTGGTCGGATGTAAGCGCACGCACATACTCAGTGCACTCTGACAACTTGTGATGGAATGAAGCTGCAGAGAACCTCTTAATGGATATGAGGTATCTGGCTGTGTTAGTCAGGACAAGAGCGGCTGGGAAGATAATGCAAGAGCAAAAATTTGACATGAACTAGTTTGTACATTCACATGTTAAAGCTGCATACACTGTCCTTGCACATCTTGATGGTAATCCACGGTTCTAAGGTCTTTATACCTTTACACATGACCATTCACTGATTGATTGGGAGTCCTCTTCAAAAACTAGTAACATAAGAGCTGAGAAAGTGAGAGCAGCATGAAAAGAAGAAGAAAAAAAACCTCCAGAAAGGAGGACGTATTAAAAAGAGATAAGAGATGAAAGTGAATAGAGACAGCTCACTAATGCTTTTGCTACATCCCTCCTGAGATCTCTGTGCGAGTCTGCGTGCATATTGTGTGTGTGCACGCAGAGTGTATAGAAAGCTCTCTGAAAGATAAATAGTATTGTTTGAGACGTGCTCTTGTTATGCCACGCTCTGTATTCACACAGCTCTTGCACTTCCCGAAACTCCCACAGCTCTTCCTACCTAATTGAAGCCTGCACACTGAGATGCTGTGACGTCTCATCAAAGGTAAACACGGAGTGGGGGAAAAAAAAAAAAAAATTATAGAATTTTCAGATCGATTCAGTATTACGTTTTTTTTCTCATTTTTACAATTTCATCAGTGTCAGAGAAGATCTGAAAGTCCTCCAGAATGAACAGAATGGACCAATAAATAAATGTACTGATATACTGACTAATTGTACGTTCTGCTAAGCACACACAATGCACTTTGAATCTAATTATAGCTATTAATAACTAAATAACTCAAATATTTTTTTTTTAAATATACCTTAGATTAGCCTACTATACAGTGATTTACAACACCCAGCAGTACACTTAAAACCACTTTGCTCGCAATTCATTTAACAAGAAACAAATGCAAAGCTAATTTGTTTAGATGGTGCTTGCGTAGTGACTCGATTGCCGAATCATTATTTCAGCTGACATTATTTGAGTAAAAACCTTCACAGGCTTAGTATACTTCAAAATCAACCTGTAGACCTCCAACTAAAGGTATATCATCCTGCTTTGCACCTTGTGTGTGTGACTATAGTTGCAGGTAGAAGCTCAATCAAGCTGAGTGAGATACAGAGGCAGAGACGTCAAATCCCCATCGGCACCAACAAACCTTTATCCTTTATGCTTCATCTTCAAATGCTGCCTTTTTTAAAGTTCAAACACCTGGCAGTGACTCTTGCGTTCCGATTTAGCCCTCCTCCACACTAAGCTAAGGGCTATATCCTCCTCCTTTCCTCCCTTTGTTTTTACTATCTGACCACATTTTCTTTCTATTTCCATCTACCTGGTAGACTCATTACTGTTTGTCTTTTCGCGTTTATCTGTTCAAAGATTTGTGCATTCCGATATTTCTTGTCTGTTTTGTCGTCTTGTGGAGGGTCTGGGTTGGCATTGTAGTCTTGTGGAGCCAACTTTCTCCTCGACTCATTCTCAAGTTACTCATCGACTTAAACCAGTTACTTTAAAGTAACTGGATTATTTGAATTAAACCAGAATAAAAAAAGAACAACTATTATGTTCATAGATCCGTTTCTTACCACTCAGTGATTTGGAGACAGCAGATGTCCAGCTTCAACCCTTCACCATTGGACCCTTCCCTCCCAGAAATGTTAGGAGTCATCATTTCTTCCTAAACAATACGACTCAATAAATAGGGTTGCAGTCCTTCAGTAGAACCAGCTTCCTCTTCTTCATCACTTCATAGCTTCTTCCTCCAAAACTGCAGATAAATCACTCAAATCTTCCTCCGCTTCTGTGTACTCAGCCTTAGTTGTTTATGGGTTGACTTGACGTCACAAAATGGCACTGGTGTTTGACCCAGTTACTACGGACCAAAATATAGACACTCTGCTTTAAAAAAAAAGCTTTTGTGGACACAGAAAAAAAGCACAGTAGTTAATCTTTTTAAATCATGTAAGTGGTTTTATTGTGTTAGTGACACTTTAAAGCTGCTGGAGGTTACTTATAAAAATGTGTTAACATTGGTGAAAAATGTGACGGTATAACATGAGACATATAATCTGTGGTAAAAAACCCCCCCCCAAAAAAAAAAAAAACTCATTTTGTATCCTCCCTGTCGTCCTACTACCATCTGGACAAATACACCGTTAATGTCATAAACAGCCAATCAGAACTAGGAAAAATGGCTAAGTACTGTCAATAGGGACTATGTATGCTGCAGCTCTGTTAATGGCAGCGAAACAACAGAAAAACTGTTTATTCGCTGTCGTCTGTGGCCATGACTACTAGTCTGAACATTCATGGGAGCTTCCAGTGTGGGGAAAAGGCGGTTGCATAACAGAGAACAAGGTGTAGGGTGGGAGCAGCACATACACAAGAGAGACTGACAATGCTACTAAGACCCTCCTCCTCACTCTGATTGGTTGTTTCTGACCAAAGATTGATGAATTTCTGCATATGGCAGTAGGACCACAGGAAGGAGGCATACAAGCTTGATTTTTATTTTATTTTTTTTTTTAAACCAACTATCTGTTTCATATAACACTGTCAGGGCACATTAACAGTTTTAACAAAAACATATATTTTTCAAAAGTTACCTACTTCAACTTTAACGAGAGCCTGTACATTTTGAGCTCCCAAAAATAAAACAACAGGCTAGACCCTGGTGTAGCCTCTGACCTGATGTTCTAAGCTTTGAGGTGCAGACATGGCAACTATAAAGACCTGTATAGTGCAAGCCTACTTTGAGCATAGAATAATAATAATAAAAAAAGAAGATAGTGCTTAAAAACACCATACTGTGTTTAGCAAACTTTGCAGCTAAAAGGCTGGGGGTAAATGTTAATTTGTGTTTTATAGAAAGCTATATGCTTTGATCTTAAATTTCCAGTCGTAGCTCTGGTTCTATGTTTAGTGCTGGAAGGTGAATCTCTGTTCTAGTATCAAGTCTTCTGCACCATCTAACAAATTTTCTTAGAGTATTGCCTTATATTTAGTTCCATCAATCTTCCTATCAAAGCTTATCAGCTCCCATATCCCTGATGAAGAAAATGATCCCCATAGCATAAATATTGCATTCATCGTGTATCTCAAAGAAGACAGATATTATACTAACAGGGCAGTATGCGATCTTATGTATGCAGTACAAATGCAAAAAAAGTTTACTTTTGGTTTCATATGAACAGAGCATCTTCTTCAATGGGTCTGTGTCCTCTCAAGCCTCAAACAGGATTTCTTATGGTTTTCAATAAACTTACCAATTGTTCATAAAAGGCATCTTGTAAAGTGGATGATAAATATTTGTTCTGTCAACTGATTGATTTGGTATAAATGTGGATTCCTGCAGCTCTTACAAAGTTAACTAGAGACACTTGTGAGAGGAGTGAAAGCTAAGCTGGTTGTTGGTGTGGGTACTCTGTGTGTGCGCAGCCTGAGTTTGAGCTGTTCTGTTCTTGTATAGGCTTGGTTGCGGCCAAAAGTATCCATTCAAGTTTATGTAATAAAGCGACAGCTATTCACACCTTTCAGCACCAGGCTACCAGCTGAAATGGAGGCCTGCCCCTTTTTAAGAAACATGCATGGAAGACCCACCGCAACCCTCTGGGTAGGATTTTGATGAGGAAATAACATTATGACATGATGTGAAGCTCAAAAGTCAATTTTACATAATACTGCCCCTTTAAATAAACTAGAATATACATTTCAATGTGGCTTATTTGTCACGTTAATAGTATCTATTGAGAAGGTGTTGAGCATAATCATTTTTTATTGGTCTTATGCAATATTCTAATCTTAAATATTTTGTTTCCGGTAGTCTGTGTAAGTTGAAAATCATAATCAACAACAACAACAACAAAAAAAGAGTTAAATATCAGCCTGTGTGTTATAAATCTCAATGTATTTCACAAAATAAATTAAGTCCCTGAAATACATGAACTATGCAATTTTCTAATTTATTGAATATGACTGTATCTAATGAAATGAAATGAACACATAGTTGGTAATTTGTGTTTTTACATGACTGTTAAAGTAAAACCAAAGCTCTTAAACTACAGACCTAGACTATAAACTAATGAGGGAAATGTCATGGTAACATTTCTGCTATGGAAGTGAACTCTCCCAGACTGCTTTATATTCTGACTTATGCTTTGTAAACAATGAAGTTGTGCCCTGCTGTGAGGCTGCACTGGCTTTGGTTTTCATACCTGGGGACTATATGTCCACCTTTGTAGTGCAGTCAGTGACCAGAACATACGCAGTCACACGTGTAAACAAAGATCCATGCATAAACATTTGGATGCTCCATGTGCTTTTACTTTCAAATATTAAAACAAGATAAAAGAGCCAGAGTCGGAGCCTAGAGTTGGAGTCGCAGCCTGAAGGTTGCCTGGAGCTGTTTCCCAATCAACATCACCGGGGAAAACAAGAGAAACCTTCGCAGTCCACATTGGGAAGCCTGAGTGGGCTTCAGACAGCCACACACGTATAACCCCGACCTTTGCAGATAAATTCATCTACTGAAGATCACATTTAAAAATGTAGGGAATCTGAGGGCGTCTCTGATCAAACGGATGACAGTCCAATGTGACTCATGCAGTGTTATGCACATGCAATGCCCTCATTTTTCTATTTGAAATCTGCAAATTTGCATTACACAGAGCACAAAGAAACTTTTAAGTGAAATAACATTTTCAGATGATACATTTTGATGAGCATAGATTCAGTTGATTTACCTTTTGTGCATAATTCCAAGAAAAAGAAGCAGTGTGGATGTCATGGGCTAGCAAAAATATGTTTATGAAATGGAAATTATGAAGACATTAGAAAGTTAGCTCTCTTTTACATGTGGTAGATGAAATCTTAAGGAACTTTTTTGTGTCTATGTCCAATTAAAAATGATCTAAAGTTCAAATTATACATTTTATAAATGTTACAACAATCGAATGCATAGTTTACTCTCCTGGCAATCTATTTAAAAATCCCAGTAAATATCAAAAAACCACAACAATATTTCTTTGTGGAGATGTACCAAAAGGTTCTATAAGTCTATTATTTTGTTGATATTTTTTTTTTTTTTTCTGGGACTCTGAATCAACTGACAATTTATACAGAGCAATGAAAAATTGATGACTGTGTTTAAGATTGTGTCAGTTCATTACTATACACACATAACCTGAGTAAATGCAAAAAGCAGATTTGAAAAAAAAAATACTATATATTTAATAGTTATTTGAGATTTTGGGTTTCCTCAGGTGCATCTCTATAAATTAAATGTAAACTTAATGGAAAGCCGAGTTGAAGGAACAAGTGTGTTTGAAAAATGTACAAATTGATGGGAACCTTGAGATGATTGTAAAGCAAAGCCAAATTAAGAGTGGGGGAGATCCACAAAGGTGTGCTTTAAGGGACAGTATTATGTATTTTCAAGGCACATAGTGCCATTTTAAAGCACAGTCAAGTAAAGATGACTTCAAAGAAATTTGACGTTAACATTGGGCCTCTGTCTCTTTAAGGAGCTCCTGCTATTTCCAATGCCTCACCACAACAGTATTCCTCCATTAACCCTTCTACAACAAGTGTTGCACTGAGAAGTAGCTCATATGATGACGCACAGTTCCATCATTTCAACAACCATTAAAATGTAATTAATTTTTTTATTAAAAATAAAGAAGTCAGACTTTTGGTGTTTTGGTGCAATTATTTCTTGTTGGTGCAATATTTCCAAATGACAATCATAAAAATAGGGATACCTACAACAATCTTTGCAGTGCAATGCGAACAATATAGATTATTTACCACTGGATGGACATGTATACAGTGGCTGTACAGTACGTCAGCCTTAGCCTTTATAAGAAACAAAAGAGCATGCAGTTCTGTATTGTTACAGATACAAAGGCAGATGGTGAGTGTACAAGGGTTCACCTTATTATTGGACCAGGAGCTAGTTATACTGTGTATGATCAGATGGTTAAATAAATCACGAGCATTAAGAAGCGTGGTCAAAATCCCCAAGGTTTAAATTGTGTTGTGGTCAAACAGCAACTGTAGACTATGCAAACAATGGTGTTTCATAAAGTATTGGAGGAAATTCAGAGTTAGTGGTGCAGTAAAGCAGTTTATTTTAAGTGTGGGTGAGGGGAGGGGGGGGGAAGGGGGTCGGGATGAGGCGGAGGAAGGGGAGGTGAGTATGGCAATAGATCACTGAAATCACAGTTGTTTTGTCACTTTGATTGGTGAGAACAACATTAAAAAATTAAACACTCAGCTGCCTAATGAGATATGTGATAATATAACACAAAGCAGTGCATAATTGTGAAGTGGGAAGAAGAAAAGACATGGTTTTCAAAATGCTTTTACAAATAAAATCTGGAAAAGTGTGGTGTACATTTTTGTTCAGCAGCTAAGAGAGGCCCATACTAGCCCCAAATTATTATTTTTGCCAACTGTTTAAATAGGCTACTTAGGGCTCTATAATTTTCTCTGTGAAATTTGACATTTTCTGTTTTGTTTTTAGTTCATTCTTTTGCCTAAAATTATTTTAGTGCTGATATCGTAATGGTTCCTAAGCAGTTGAATCCTCGTAACGGTACGGCTTTTCGTCACGCTTTACGTCACTCAGTACCACATTCGGCTCAGCTTGGGGACTGCACCTCCGAGGAGGCAGAGCTTGATGAGAACAGGCATTTAGGCACCCCCGAATGGCTGCTATGGGACACTAAAGGATTTCTCAAACATGCATGAATGAATCAAAGCATAAACATTATGACATTATATAAAGCTCAAAAATTTTGATTTTAAAAATCATTCTGAAAACCGTGGATCCACACAAAGGGCTGAACAAAAATGCATGGCACACTTTTTCAGCCTTTATTTGTAAAAACATAACGACAACAGATAATTTCATACCGAGGGAGCAGGTGTTTAAATAGGCAGAACCACAGGTGAGAGCAATGAGTAATTAACGAGAGTAGGAGGGGTTGTTAGGAGGAGAGCAGCATGAGACATGGCAGGAGACAGAAAACGGATGAGTCATGACAATTACATCCTTACTGAGCAGAGCACAGAGTTGTAAATGTTTCTTTGATGGCGCATACATTTTTTCCTACCTTTCTTTGGTACCAGTAAATGGCTGTAGGGCATTGTAGGACAGGCAACCATTAGCAGCTTACTATATTTGTGAATTTACCTCAAAGCGCTTTTTTTCCTAAAGGTTTTGTTGGTTCTAGTGACCTTCATTTAAAAGTAGTTCGACGGGAAAGTGGGTAACGAGAGAGGCGGAAGAGATGTGGCAAATGTCACCAGGCTGGGAATTGAACCTGTGACCACCACCACAAGGACCAAGGCCTCAATACGTGGGTCATGCTTTGCCCCTGCGCCTCCACAGCACCCCCCTCATAGCACGTTTTATTGAATAATGTCATCCTAACATCTGTACAGTTAAAAGCTCAACATTTTTCTGTTTAAAAGCTTTCAGTCATTAACTTGGTAGTGGCGTTTTTTTTTTTTTAGAAGAACTCTGCAAAAAATAATCACATTATAATGTATTTATGTTCAAAATTAAGAATAATTTCACTTAGAGTAGGTTTCTGTCTGAAGACAGCTTTTTCTATTTATTGTGTGGCTCCTCTGAAAGAGACCTCAAACTAGTGTGCCAAATATGAAAACAGCTTAACCTTAGTGTTGTCAAACCTTAGCGCCAACATCCCTCAAATTTAGTATTGAATCAGTCTTGTGAGACCCACTATTTAGTTAATGTCATGACTTAATCATGGCACTACCCTATACTCCCTGGTAGCACTGCACGTATAGCCTTGAAATTAAAAATTTCATTGTCGAATGCCATTCCGCAGACTCCAGTTCTTCCAGTTTGTAAGAGGAAAACAGAGCTGTCAAAACCCAGATCGACAACATATCGATCCCTCTTCCACTACACATGAATGTTATGAATGTTCTCAGTTTTATGCTGTTGAAACAACAATTCAATCCATTTTAAAAACAAAATACGAAAAGAAAATAATAGAGCAAGAAACAAACATAATGCATAATGCTTCTCTTCATCTGGGATTTTAGAACAGATTTGAAGTCTTAGCCTGTGTAAATCCTGCTGTGAAATTATGTTAATCTCACCCTAAGAACAGTCAGAAGCTTTATCCAAAAGTGCATTTTTATATTAGTTTTTATTGAACTGTTTTATCCATAGAGGAATTTATTTATTTATTTATTTTTTTCCTGAAACATCCGATATGGCATTGAGGAAAAAAAAAAGAACTTTGATTTCAGAAAGTGAATGTACCAATTGATGATTATGGATTTTTGTGATGGAATGATCTTCAGTCAAGCCCCAAAGTTCTTTTGGAAAGTCTTTGAAGCTCTGCTCTGTCAAGGCAGAAATATTCACAGTACCATTCCCCTTTAAGGCTTCAATTGATTTGAGCTGCTTGGGGAGTTTATAGACAGATCTGTAAAGTGTGTGGGTGTCCATGTCACTATAGACTGATTCCATGTTGGAAGGTTGCACTTTATACTAGAACCACTGTTCTTTCATGCTGAGGCACAGAGAAGAAGCCACAAATAGCTGTCAGGAGAGTTCTTTGATGTTTTCCTGTGACAAGTGTCTTAAATATTGATTCGTCTAACTTTTAAACATAACCATTCATGATTTTAAAAATGCAAAAAAAAAAAAAAGTGCGCTATCTTTAGTGAGTGTCATTGCCCACTCTTAACTCACAGTTTGATTGGATCTACTCATAACCATTCTGGCTCTTGCTGTTGCTATTAACAACACTGAGGTACACAATGCCTCTTTGCCTTTTATGATCAAGGCAATCATTACTTTTGTGCCCAGTTGCACCCTCAATTAAATTAAGAGGCTGTTTGTCCAAGGTTTAAAAAGCCTATGACTTCCTCTTGGGACTTAATCTCATAAACCACTATGGCCCACTGACATCATCACTTTAAGCCACCAGGCAACACACTGCGTTTCAGGGGAGGTAAAATAGATGCACTTTCTACTCAGTTGTGCCGTGGCATAAACATCTGACACTGAGGTGGCATATTGGTATTTTCTTAGTGTTTTCCCTTCACCCAATAGGAAACTAATTTAGCATTTGGTGGTGTACTTTGTAAAATACTCTGAGGATAATACCTGCAGAATGTACCGAAAGTGCTGATTATTGTTGCAGATAAAACCAAGCTGTTATTTTGTACAAATAAAAAAATATATATTTTGAAATCGCAACAAACTCCTCATCCATTCAATTTCTTCTGCTTTTTCAAGGTCGTGCCGGGCTTGGAGCAGTTCATCTTTTCCGGTTTGAAAACCCTGGTTAAGCGATGCAAGTCTTTTTATCAAAAGAAGACTTGCATCTTCTTTTGAAGATCAAAAGAAGACTTGCATCGCTTTCTTTCGATATACAACTTTGTGACAAATTAATTTAACACTTTCAGACTTGGTTTTAATATGGTAAATTAGTTGGATAGGAAAAAAAAAATTGCAAAAAAAAAAAAAAAAAACCTTTACCTGTGAGATCTTTGATTGTTTGATATCATTTTCTGAGTTTTTTTTTTCTTTTTTTTTTTAGTTGAGACAAAAGAAGCCACTGCGACAGACTGGCGACCTGTCCAGGGTGTACCCCACCTCTCGCCCAGAACGTAAGCTGGAGATGGGCACCAGCAACCCTCCCAACCCCACTGAGGGACAAGACTGTAAAGAAAATGGATGGATGGATGGATGAACAAAAGAAGCCAGAGCTATACCTTAAAACATTAGCGTATAATATTCCTTTATTTTAGTTCAGATACATTTTGGGATGAGTTTTCTGTCGATGTAATCCTCCTGAGCACTTTGTGTGAATTAGAAAATCTGAGCCAATGAAACTAACTCATTCCAAAAGCAAAGCCCAAATTGAGCCCAAATGTCCATGTTAGACTTGAAAATATAGATTTTTCAAAAGATAACAAAGTAATATTTTAGATATTCATCTATATTTAGTACTTTATGGCCGCAGGCGGACAACACACACATTAACTGCATACAATTTTTGAAATATTTTCCTTTTCACCCATTTCCATTACTGGTGATACCAATCACTGATTCGGGTGACTTTTATAAAATATGACAGATATCAGATCAAACTAGGTCTGAATGAACTGCTAATATCTATTATTTATTGACCTCATGTCACTAGATTTCCTTACAGGAGGCTGTGGGGAGATCATTAAAACTGATGCATGGTCAAGAAAGGTGACACAAAGCAACTAAAACTGCCAAGGTGTGAAATGATGAAGGGGTCATTTGACCAACATTCACAAATACTTATAGTGGGTGAGTGAAGAGGAAAATCTGCTCTTTAGCGCTTTGTCCCCGTTTCTACCTGGGTCATCTACCTTGAGGAAATATGTTAACGGCATCTGGGTGACTGGGCTTTCACTCAAAATGAAATTGAGCCCTGAGAAGCTCTTCCCACTACATGCTTTTCTGTAAGAACTGCATTTCTAAAGTAAGCCTTGTCCTGGAAACTTTGAACCCAACCAATAGAATAAAAGACAAAACAAATCAAACATCCACTGTTACTTTTTTTTGTTATTTTTGCTAAGTGGTTTTACAGGCTGCACAGTAAAACAGTTGGCATCACCGTTAGCTTGCAGCAAGAAGGTGCTGGATTCAATTTCCAGTCAGGGTACTTGCTTGGCGTTTGTTCCATATTCTGCATACGTGAGTTCTTCCATTACCTCCTACAGTCCAAAAATATAACTGTTAGGTTAAATGATCTCTCTAAATAGTCCTTAGGTATGAGTGTATATGTGCATGATTGTTTGTTCAGTGTGTGTGTGTGTGTGTGTGTGTGTGTGTGTGTGTTGCACCCCAGTTCTTGCCCAATGACTGCTGGGCAAGAAACTCAGATAAAAATAAAATGTATATGGTGCCATTAGTAATACTTAGCTTTATAAAGACTGGCTTGGTATGTGTCCTATTGACTGTGTTATGTCTTTAGGCTGCATTACTGTTGCATAGACATACCACCCCAGACTGGAGGGCAGGCAGGCCAGGGATTACCCTCATGGAACAAAAGACAAAAACACCAACGTGTTTCTGTGATGCTCACAACAAGGGATTAGAGGACTCCCACAGACAGGATTAAAACAATACCTAGCATTTTCTCTGTTGTTCTACACTAATCTATTGCTTCTTATGTTAAGAGATGCTATATTTTATTTGCTTTCTCTCTGTGTTTGCAGCATTTTTTCCTAGCCTTCTCATCCCTGCTTTTTAACGGTTAACCTGTGTTTTGGCCTTATCCCTGCTTTGGCAGGATTATGTCAAGCCTTCTTAATCCCCAAATTCAACCTTTTGCTTCTTTCTCTGAACAGCGCTATAATTTGAAAATCAATAAGTTCATATTGGGAAGTGGGAGTACTTTTAATGAATCCAATATTTTCATTTGATGGATCATCTTAAAAAAAAATCTAGCAGCAAGTCATGATGTAATGGAATGATGGTCCCATCATGACATTTATGGGACCATCTTTTATTACTTTTGGAGACTTTACCATCCTAAAGGTGAACTTGGTTAGGCAGTTAAACCTGGGTTCTCATTTATAAACATCGCATCTACACAAACAGGGCTTGAAATTGGCGTAAGTCACTTTCTACATAAAGGTTGTAATCTATATAACTGCAAGTCAACTTAAATCTTAAATGAAAGTCGGCACAATATTTCATGCACAAAATGTTTACAGCTCTAAAACCTTTTCAAGCAATGAAACTGCAACAATCAAAAGCTTTAATAATCTACACCAAACTAAATGTTTAGGTCTAAACGAGGCAAATATCCTTTCAAAAATATGAGAAATTATGCTTTTGGGACACGCACTCGATGTAACATGCCTTCGTGTAATTTTAGCTTTCTTGAGTTAGACCAAATGTGGGGGGTCTCCTCATTTATTCCTGTCAAAAAAAAAAAAATCAAATAAGATTTGTCTCTTTCAATCAGAGAAGAAAGCACTTTATTACTTACTAGAAAGAATGACAAAAAATGAATTGGCTTTGAGGTGCTGTTCTAAAGTTGATGATTATCCCACCATGGTGACAGAGTCCCTCAAAATACATGGTTCATGGACTTTTTACCCAATTTGTCATACGGATTATGGGATTTGGACAATATTCACTGAATATATCTGTTGCAAAAAAATGAAGTGGGGACAAGGGCCGTGTTTGTTGTTTCCTGAAGTTGGATGCAAATGCAATTAGCAAATAAAAAGATTGAGTGATAGAGTTACAATCGCTGTGACAACCCGAGATGACAGAGGATGTTGACACAGCTGATATGTGGGGATGAGAAGACTGGGCTGTGACCACACTGATTGGTCTGATGTAATTGGAATGTTGACAAAAATAAACACTGGTTGTTGAGGGCACAAATTATTCTAAACGCTAGCCTGCCAGGCAAAAGCAATCATACCCAAACAAGCCTCGGAGCTATCAGTAATCACCTTTTACCCACTGAACAAAACACCAAAAACAGAGAGGTTTACACATAGATAAGGCCCTCATTTCAAATCCCAGCCAAAAAAACAAACAAAAAAAAAAACACAAGAGCTTTATTCATGGGTGTGATTACAAGGAGGAAATAACAGCCAGTGTAATCAGAAAAAGAGCAACCTCCAAGGCAGGTGTAATCAAACACAGAGTGCCTGGAGGGCAACAGCGGCAATAATCAAATACACACTGTCATCGGTGCTTGTTCATCAGGCTATGGAGGGATAATAATATGATGAGGATGAAGAGATTCTTCCACTCAGGAGCTGGTGAGGAGAAGCAGGGACACAAGAGAACCACACGTCGGGAGTTGCTCAGGGTGCTTTTTGACTGCAAAGACATAAGATGCAGTATAATTTTCTGACAAGAAACGGCAAAAAAAAAGAAAAGAAAAAGGGAAAAAAAAAGTGAATAATAAGATATCTGCCAATTACATCCTGAAAGGATTTTTTTATTTGTAACCAACAGTGGCTGACACCCAATTATAATTCTTAAATCTGCATATCTCTCCACTAAACTGTCATTCATTTGTCTATTTTTTGACCTTCAGATCTATCATTCACTGCCATGGCATGCAGCATCTCTGGATTGGCACTTCTGATGAGCCGTGGGGGGCTTACGCTGCTGTCAAACAGACTCTTTGTGACAACTCGACACTTGTGGGTATGTTCAGTCTCAAAGACCCGTGAAAGGAGAACACCAGTGCAGAAGAGAATTGATGCTGAAACACTGTCTTCACTTTGTTTTAGTTACTTTTTCATAATTTGCAATTGTGATTCGGATAAAACAGATTTTTTTTTTTTTTTTTTGTGCTCAGGTCCATTTGCTTTTGTCACACAGAAATGCGTGTTTTAACAGTGCCCTAACTCTTCTATCATCCCCATCAGCTACTGGTGTCTTGGTCTTCTCCCAAATCTTCCTGACCTTCCTCAAATAAACCTATCAGCTGTAATCAAGACCACTCTCATCCTTTCTCCTACATTTACTCTGACATATACACACAAAGTGCTAGGCACACACGCTCATAACAGCGGTGTCAACCTTTCATGCAGGTCTTTTCTCTCCCTCGTGGACTTTTAGGCAGGGACACTCTGTGCCAAATTACTCTGTGCTATCAGTTGCAACTCCCTAAGACTTGTTTGTCTCTCTTCCAAAGATCATACCTACTTATACTGATAAAATGCATGGTGATCAAATGTTCTCAGTGCACAGCCTAACAAACCATCCTCATCAGTTTAAAGGGCACACACATTTTAGATCTTTTCTAACATAATAAAGCCTTTGTAATCACACTCAAAACTTCCATATGGACGAATAATCGTACCACCCTTCCTCGAAGCCTGTCCCTGTGGCTGTAACGACAGAACAAACAAACTGTTTTCAAGGGAAAAAGGTCATTTCAATTAGACTATATGGGATGAACTAGTTGGCCACTCAGTTACAGTACAAAAATAAATAAGGTGATTACTTTTGTAACAAAGACGACCTATACAAGAAATGTGGGCGAGTTCAGTGGGATTAACCACAAGTGAAGAGGCTGGTTCTCTTCTAATCCACCTAAAACAGGCTTGGTATTATTATTATTGATTGTGAAAAATTACTGCAAATATTTTGCAGTTTTTTTTTTGTTTGTTTTTTTTTACTTTGGTAATACAAAATGTCAGTGTCAGTGTAAGTACCGTTAATATAAATATTAAAGTGTAAATGATCATATGGTTGACCACCACTTCAGAAGAACTTGTTGCGCAATAAACGCATCATAACTAATGGCAGCAACCATCTTTGAATTAGCAGAGCTCTGAGGTGTAGCATTTGCATCGGAATTACGGCGACACAATTTAGCGCATTATAGGAATGAAACATGCATGTAAAGCAGGTTGGTGAGAAGCAAGAAAGAAGATCCAGATAGGATGGAATAAGCTCACGTTGCAATCAGTCTTACAAAACATCACCTTCTGTGCCCTTTTAGCTACAAAACACTTCAGCAACACAAACAAAGCAAAATACAACGAAATAAACAATTTGAAAATTGTTCATTTATTCGTCACCATTTTCCTCTTCCCAGACACAGCAGTCATTATGACCAGTTATAGTGAGCAGAGGAGCTCATCTGATGGGTCTGTGAGTTCTGCAGGACTGATGAGCAAAGAAGACGTGGTGAGTTCTCTTGGTCTAGAGCAGTGGTTCTTAACCTGGGTTCGATCGAACCCCAGGGATTCGGTGAGTCGGTCTCAGGGGTTCGGCGGAGCCTCTGCCGCGGAGGTAAAGACACACTTGTCTAAAGTCGTGATGACGCCCCGCTTTGCCATCACTTGCTGCAGAGGATCACGTTACATTGCTTAGCCAATCAGTGCTGCGGAGGAGCAGTGATTGAAGGAGTTCCACTCTCAGCATGGATTTGAACTTGTCTCTTTAATTACTTCAGCAAAACTCACCGTTTTTACTAAATTCTATAGTCTAAATCTGCTCCTTAGTCGCATCTTTTCGGGGTTGCTACTGCCTCTAGTGGCGTGGGGGTGGTAACACAGCTAATATAATTACATTACTAAATCAGAATACCGCAAAGTATTTTCTGAATGCGCATATGAAACTGGGGGGTTCGGTACCTCAAAAAAGGTTAAGAACCACTGGTCTAGAGTCTGGGCAAGTGTCTGCTTGCTCTGCTGACGGCATCAGGTGTGTGGAGCTGTGGTTTCAATGCAGTCTTCTTCAGGTAGTGGCAAAAAAATTGTTCAACATAATTAGTCATAACCCATCTGTTCCTAGAAAAGCTTTTAATCAGATTATTTTATGCTAAAACTCAAATTTCTAGTCTTATTTTCGCCTGAGTACAGTACATTGGGTACACAAGATCGTACAATGGTGTGAATCCAATGTTTCTTCCAAAATGCAGTCTTTTACTTGGCCTTAAAGTCATTCATGTGCATGTCCTTCTCAATGGAGAGTTGCAAGCAATGAGAAACAACTCTGTTGCTTGCCGAGTTTTGCTGCTCTCTGATGGCGATCCTCATATCTAAGCCTCAAGGGCCGGTATTTTGAAGGTTTTAGATGTCTCTGTTTCAACACACCTGGGTCAAAAATAATCAGGTCATTATCAAGACTATGACAAACTTGACTGGACTGAGGAGGTAACTCAGCCATTTGAGACATGTTGAACCAGGGGCAAAACTAAAAGTTTCAGGACACCGGCACTCGAGGCCTAGATTTGAGGCCCCCTGCTCTGTGACATCACTGAGATTCTGGGTGGGCATGAAAATGGGTTAATACTTTGTATTCTGGGATTTGTAGTTTTTGCTAGTTTCTTTTATGCTTTGCTTATAGTTCAGTCATGTTTGTCCCTCCCATTGTTAGGGCCAACAAAGGCTTAACACAATTAAAAACTAAAACTAAAAACAATGAAAATTGAAATAAACTTAGCTGCAAATTTAATTCCTTATGCCAAAGCATCTATATAATGTCTTCAGTCTGATCTATAATCGGTTTCTATTCATTTATATAGTGATTTATACTCATTTACATGAGTGGAATTTTTCCATATTATACTTTATCAATTACTGTTTATCACTGAAGTCTGAGTTCAGCGAGTTTTCTGTCAAGCTGCTATGGTGAGTAATAATTGGCTTGACAAGCATGCGACATATAGGTAGGAAAGAGATGGCTAGCAAAAATATTTATTGCTTATTTAAACGTATCGAGCAGCTGCCTTTGCAAAATCCCAAAAAGTCTTAAAGTGATTGTGGTGGATTAAATTCTATATTGCCTTTGGAGAAGAATGGACCCACTGACACATGATGTTCCTCAGAAGCAGCGGTGGATCAAGCACTCGGATGCATTAATTATGTATGGACGGTCAATCCAGCAATGACAAGAAAATAATTAGAAAAGAAAAAAAAAAAGCTCTTTAGAAAAAGCCTTATCTCAAAAACATTAAGTTTTAGTGACAGAATTTAGTCAAAAGGAATGTTTTATTCTTCTTCTTTACTTGACATCACATTTATAAAACTTAATCATCTTTGCAGTCCCTCTAGTTACAACTTGAAGCTTAACAGCAATCTATGCCATTTTCTTTACCATCATCTCTTTGCAGTTTAGACCACTAGAGAAATGAAAATTATAGAAAGACTAAAAATGGCAAATAAAAACACCACATAAAAAAAATAAAAAAAAATAAATAAAAACACTCTTAAACGGGTAAGTCTTAACCATTTGCTGTAAGACAAAAAAACTAATGTGAGAGATGGGGAAGTTCTTGTTCTTTTGGCATATGTTCTGTTTCTACTTGAGACTGTCAGAATGAGATTCTCACAGCATGATAACCCCGAGGAAAGATGCCACAATTTGAAGATGTTTGGGGGAAAAAAAAGATTAAAACAATATATTGCAGAGGAAAAGCAATGAGTATTTTCACTGTTACTATAATAATGTACCATACAGATTATTTAAGCAATAATAATGTAACATACATCATTTATCGACTGTTATTTTGATCTTAAACAAAATTATGGATGAAATTATAGAGTTAAGCAATATTATGAACAACAACTTCAACTCAATACTACTTGTAAGTGCTTATTGCACATACAGTTGTAACTTTTACCTTTCTGATTAACACTGTAATCAGATAATGCTAGTTGGCTTTAAACGTAAATAGCCAGCCTGCAGTCCAGTGCTTTATAGACATCCTGACACATTTGTCTGCCGGCGGAAATGTATATTGGCTTTCTTTTAGCTAGTGTGCGCAGTGACATAAAGGGGAAAAGCAGCCCTGTGTTACATTATTGTAAAAATAGTCCAAGAAAAAGCTGTGGTCGCTCCTACATGAAATAGGCTCCATGTGAGAGAAATTTGGGGGGAGAAGAGGATTTTGAAAACACAACTTTTTAAAAGGTTGGGATTACTTGACACATGAAAAATGAACCATGGTAATTGGTGGATCTGGGACCATGCAGAAAGAACTGGTATTTACATGTATTCAGTGCATTTCCAATTTTGTCAGATTCACAGATGAATGCTAACAATAAGCCTTTTAATGTCTGCTGTTTGTTTGTTTTTCCATTTTTGCATTGATTACTGGAAGAAAAACAAGAACTATAGTAGTAAAACACTCCATTGTTCAGAACATGAAAACGGTTTAAAGCACGATAAGAAGAAATATTTTTGAAAGAATATTAGGCGATATAGGCGAGCTACGTATTTTTAAAAACCTGCAGATACAATCTGTCTTTTAATAACTCCGGTCCTCTGTGTCTCATAAAAAAACTCTAATATTTACACATATTAGCATTAACTGGATCTCCCAAGAGCATTCTGCTTGCTGCGCCCCCTCAATCCCAAGGCTAGATTATCTTAGAAACAGAAGGGGGTGGGGGTACATGCACTGAAGAGAGTGCAAAGGGAGCTTGGTTTTTGTCAGTGGGTCACATGGTGGCAGCATGGTTAACTAGCTAATATGATTAAATTTAGCAGAGGCATAAGTCACATTGTCAGCCCACATCAAAGTCTACCCGCTACTGTGAGAGCAAAACTGTCCCTTTGTGCAAACCAGAGATGAGAACAGGAGGGCCAGAGGAAAGAAAGAGCAATGTTTCCAACATAAAACAGACACTTAACACAGAGAAACATGATGCAATAATGAAGCAAGGGAGGTGGAAGACGTGCTATCTTAACCTGTCAAGTGAAATATGCGACCTGAAAGTAGCAGTTAGTAGCAAATCTATGTTATGTACAAATGAAGGGCTATTGACAAGTACTTATAGTGTCAAGTATGAATACACCCTGCTGACCTTGTATTTGATTATCTGCTGTGGGACTCAGAGTTAGAGGGCTCAGTTCTCCGCTGGTTTATTGCGAGGCCTGAAACATCTAAATTGACTTCAGCGTAGACTAAACCAATTGACCCAGAGTCTGCCTCAGATGTGGTGGCAGATAAAGTATTCAGAAGCTTTACTCAAGCTTACGCATTGACGCCTGAGTGAATTTACGTATTTGTAATAATAGCTAAGGATGGCTGGTTAGGGAAAAAATATATATATATATATATATATATATATATATATATATATATATATTTTTTGTGGTGTCTAAAAATATCTCATTTATGAAGCTATTCAGATTCACAGAAATATTTCTTACTGCCTCAAGTTACCTCATCATCATCTCCCCCAAATGCCTTTATAAAATCTGAGGTCACAACACTTGTAACTGAGAAAATTATGTGGTTAAATTATAGTTACTCTTAGAATTGTGTTCATCAGAGCCTGAAATTCACTTCTTAAAATTGAATGGGGAATTCTCCCCGTACATGCTTCATATTGTTGAGATTTAACCACTTGAGAGTGGTGGGTGGTGGTGATGCCAGGGCGACAGGGAGAGGGTCTTATACTCTCTAATATGCAGCTCTAATATGTTGTCCCTTTCTGCCTTCCAAGTCATTATTGTAGCTCCGCTACCTGATCGGTTTCCTCTGCTTCATCTCTCCCGCTTAATAACAGTTAAAAGAAAAACTTATTTGCAAGCTTCAAAAGCTATTCAGGAAGAACTGGTATGGCTTGCGAGATTAATTATAGATCTTGTCACATTTTTACTTCATTTGAAGACATTTATTACTGTTCCTTCATATCTTTTTCCCTATTGGTTATCCGCTGGTGGCTCAATTGGTGGAGCATGCACACCATGTGGGGAGGCTGTAGTCCTCAGCATCCTGGGTTTGATTACCAGTTTCGAACCACTTGCTGCAAGATTCACCCTCTCTCTTGTCCCCATTTCCTGGCCATTTATTTTACAATAAAGGCAACTAGAGCCTGCAAAAAATTCATATTTTAAGACGGAAGAGATGGGTAACACCTATAGAACCACTTGGCAGAAACCATTTTAATAAAATGGAGAGTATGACATATAAAGTTATTAATTTAGGCCTAGTCCACAGTTAGCCGGGTGTTCTATACGAGATATTAATTTCTATAATGTAATCTTGCCCACACGTGAATGGTTTAAGAAAAATGTTCATCCACACAAACCCGTTGATTTACACCACTGAATGCTGTTTTAAACATGCCAAACCCATAGGGGGCAGTGTAAGGCAAAGCTAAAACCTATGTCAGCCCATCACAATCCCTCAAAATAACCACAACTTCCTGTTAGGACTTAAACATGGTACCATGAGATTCATTTGTGTGGGCAAAGAGGTTGAACTGCATTTAAATTCCATGTTATAATATAAAGTTAATGAAACACAAGACATTGTTGACTGGGAATTATGTTAAGCAAGTATATGCATGCATATGGGAGTTGAATGGCATTGTGCCTCGATTGTAAAACAGCTGACCTCCAAGTGCTCCTTCTCCTTTGAATCTTAACATATTGGAGAAAGTTTGGCTAATTAAAAAACAAGTAAAAAGTGCCTGAGCAAACATACAAATCCAGCACCTCTGTGAATCAGTACAAATCAGAGAGGCACTTATTTGTACAAACAGTAATTCCGGGCAGTGACGTCAGCACCACATTATTTGTTGCAGACTGTCATGCATTTATCTCTAAATCTCTGGTTTCCATCATCCACACACAAAAGCAAAACAAAAAAAAAAGAGTGTGCAAATCTTCACTTTGGCCGGAGTTTTCATTATTAATCATTTTTGGTACTTTTAAATGTAGGTTGCATGTGGATGAAAGGCTAAATTGCATAAAAAACAGTTTATCAGATATCCGGCCATGTGTGACCAGGCCTTACTTACAGTCAAAAATACAAAATGATGAAAATGGGTTTCTCTTTTGACTGGCATTTTGAAGGGACCATATTCAGTAGATATAACTCCCTTCAATGAGTGTTAAATCCCATCTGTATTCATCACATAGCAACTTGAACTTTACAGTATCAGCCACCTATACACCGATACAAATGTGTTAAAAGATAATTCAAATATAACCAAATGTGATTGGTTGCATCCCTTTGTTTAAGTAATTACATTACCAATACATTTAAATGGATTAACATAACTGTAACCAATTACATCTTTAAGAAATCCATCCATCTCTGTTAATAAAATAGTTTAAGGCCACCAGAGCCAGAGTGTTACTACCTTACAGAGATTCAGGGAAAGTTAGAGTGTCACACTTTGGCAGAAAGACAATGCATCTAATTCAAGTAGAGAGGGTTTAGAGGTGGTGAATAAGTGCTTCAGAAGGTTTGTGGTCATGCATCAGCAGGGAGTTTGGACAAACTGGGGCCAGTCACTGGCACTGAAGATAAACTAGATGGATTAGATTCCTGTCTGCGTATGATGTTTTGCTATGCCTTTCCAACTTACTCAACCAGGGGCTTACAGAAACTCGAGCATCCGGAAACCTTAGACAAGAAGTTGTGTGGAGAATATGTTAAACTACTCCACCAAAGTCCTGTGAGAGGACAAGTATGCATGATACCAGCCTTGAAGGCATTGGCAAATGCCACCTGCACAGAGGTCCAGAAAGGAGAGAAGCCCCAATGCCAACTTGAACTCCATGGCAGTAGCCACACTAGGACTGTTGAGGCAGCCTGTGAGCAGAATGTGTATCTGGGAAGACAGCTGATGTTGCCTGAGCACATTGTCACAACATTCTGGACTTAGTTTTAAAATCAAATTTGTCTAAGCAAGCATTGCTTTTGGAATTCAGTCCTCTGGCAAGACTGAAATGAGGAGGAGGCTGATAAGTGAAGAAAGGTGCAATACCTACAGCCTCTTGAGGTCTACTGAAGGAATGGGTCAAGGGCTCACTGTGAACTCACGGAGGTGCCTCCAGGGGTTTTTCTAGGGCAGTCTCTGCACAGCACACTAAGGCTCGTTGATGTCAGAGGAATAAAGGCAGTTGTGAATCCCAAGGGGAATAAAAAAGTATAATATGCTGTTTGGACACAACCAGGATTCTGATCATCCATGCCTCGGTCATCCAAGTGAGTGTGTCTGTGATGTGTCCAAGCTACTTGGATAATGTTTTTCTTTTCCATTTATATAAAAAAAATCCTCATGTCTTTCCGTATTAAATGAAACACAACCTATAAGCCACCACAAACCTTTTCAGTGGGAAATTAGCTGTGAAAAGGTTCCAACCTTCCTTTGGATTGTCGCAAAGAATACTTACTTGTTCATACGGGTTAGATTTTCCTCCAAAATTATTCAGTTTATCTTACCAGTAGAATGCCTGTATCATTTTGTTCGTAGAAACTTCTCTGCAGATTTAAATTGATGTAAATAATTATAATCAATGCTGCTTGAGCGTACAAATATAGCATTATCACACACAAACACACAGTCCTTTTTGTGTGTAGGTACATGAGTTGGACCTTGAGCAAACACTATTAAGTCAGTTTATTTAAGCTGAAAGTGAAAGTAATGTGAACACAGTATTTCAAACAAATCTAGCTCAACAGCAAGGCAGGAGTCGAAAGGAACAAGGCTTTCTTTCACAACAGGTGCTCAGAATGTTTGGGCTACAGCCAGGCCGTTATGTTTTGTTAGCTTCTCCTAATCTAAAATGACAGTGTATTTACAGTATTTGTACACTGCCTGTAAGGTTCTCTGACATTTCTTCAGCAAGACAAGTTTTTTTGTTCATGGCTCATTAACATACCGCCGAGGCTGCCAGCAGTTGACTTCAATAATATTTAAAACTGGCTGTAAGCGGTTTGGCTGTACATACTGTGCAATTCCAAAGCCCAGCAGTCTGCAACGGACATGCATTTTCAAGCAAATTCATTAGTTTGACAGAATATTTGCTACTGGTAATGTACTTGTTTGAATAGATTAATGTTCTAAAAAAGTTTTAGATTAGAACATGAAGTAAAAGTTTTGTGGCACTCATGAGTCTATCAGGACTTTGACAAACTGATGTTTAATTACAGTTGGATTACAAGCTTAAGTTTCAAAAAGTCAACTTTATTTGTGTAGCACATTTTAGCAACAAGGCAGTTCAGTGTCCTTTATGTTTTACAATATAACACAATACCCAAATATCAAACAAGCAACAAACAATATATTTCATCAACAATAGTTATCAAATATAAGTCAAATACATTAAGTTAGTGTTATCAAAGGCAACTCTACACAAGTTGGATTTTAGACTTGCTTTAAGACTGTGTTTCAACATCTTTCCACTTTTTTGTAAGTTTGTTCCAGATTTGTGGTGCATAATTGTCTGAGCTACAGAGAGCCACTGCGGTAATGTGTTTCTATTTACCAAGATTTAGTAAGAACACAATCAGTAGCATTCTGGATCAACTGCAGATCTCTGATGCAATTTTTTTGGCAGGCACTGTTAGTCCTAGAAATCTTCTCTTCAGGTGATAGAAGACTGACTTTATAATTTTCTTTAGATGTCTCTGGAGGTTCAGACTGAGTCCATCACTACACCCAGATTTTAGACCTCATCAGTAATGTGTACCTGTAATAGCTGAAGTTTTGTGCTGACTCTTAATTGTTCCTCTTTAGGTCCAAAGATAACCTCAGTTTTGTTTCTGTTCAGCTCAAGAAGGTTGACACAGATATGCTTTGTTGTAAGCATCTGTTTCGCGCTTGGACAGGTTCAGTGTCACCTGGTGACATCGTAATGTAAAGTTGTGTATCATATGCGTAGTTATGGCAATTAATCATATTGTTTCTTTAGAGTTTGAATGTAATGAAATATATTTACTGAATCACTTGTGTCATGATTTCTGCATGACGTCAGCTTTGTAGAAATCGTGCATAGCTGACATTGGGTAATTTTCCTAAATTATCTGAAACAAATGTGTCAAAGCAGGGAAATCTCTAAAACATTGGAGCAAGTTGTTGTAAGGACTAGGCTAGAAAATCCTAATTTGAAGTAGCACAGTATTGTATTTGCTTTGTCTTTGACGCATGTTTTGAAGTTTGTCTGTGATATAGAAAAATAAACTTTTCTAGCATTAGTTTCCCTTGTTAATTTATAAAGAAACTTCCAGCTGCTTCACAAAACACCTCTACCATAATAAATCCAAACCATTACATGACCATGGCCAACCATTAGACACCATGGAACTATGTGTGACTTTCAGAACCTGCATCTGGGTTAATATTTCCAGTAGGTCACTATTTATAATTTTCCTAATGCTAATGTGGGTTTGTTCTTCCGTCCTCTCCAAACACCATGTGAAGGGCATAAAGGACTGCTAGCCTGGACCTCATTATAACAATATGTGAGATACCTTTTACAGTTGTCAGTGTGAGGGGTAAATCTGGCTGCATTGGCCCTTCTGGCAGGAGCCTTGTCACATCAATGACCAGTGCCTTTTTCTGATTTACTGTCGCCAATGGTTACAGTCTGATTCTAATCTGTGTCCAATCCCCTCTGTGCTGAGATAATTAAAACACCGCCATTGCACATTACGGCACTTGCTCTGTTAAGTTTGTCTTTTCTTCTTGCACTTAATGTTTTGCCTCTTATTACCTCACAGGTATTACCGTGTTCACTTACTGCCACCGGTTAATGTAACATGATGTTTGCAATAGCAGTAATCCAGAAAAAACTCCCCCCGCCCCCCCTTTTTCAAATCTTTTGAGATAATTACAGTGTTTACCAGCCAATTGTCAAATCATATACCTGACATTTTAGGGCTTAGTCAGTTAAGGGACTCTTTAACTGTTGGGGAATCTTATTATTGTTTGCAGTAAGCCTCACTGATTATGAAATCACAGTGGAATATACAAAAGTGTTCATTAGAATGTCAGTAAATGTTAATTGCATCCAGAGGGAAGATATATATTGAGGATGGGCTGAAAATACTTCAAATTCAGTCCATAAAACAATGACATACTCCTGACAGAGCTCATAACCAACACTGTATATCAATGTATTGATCCATCGATAGCCCACTCCATATGCTGCTTCAATTTACCAGATTGTACATCACCCTCGTGCACAAAAGGTATCAGTCAGGTTCACAGGCGCAAACACTCACACACACACTTTGTATGGCTGCTGTGCACCTGCACACAGATGAATTGAGAAGCATATTTCACAAGGGGAAGGGAAAAATGCTCTATAACAAAAATGTCAAGGTCTTTTAAGGAAGAAATATGCTTTGGCACCTAACAGCAATTGATGAAATGTGACCTTGTGCTCTTCTTTTTTTTGTTTTGTTTTTTTGTTTTTTTTGTTTTTGTTGCACCAGAATAATAAATGGTATTGAGTAAAAACAAATTGAGAAAGCATGGAGTCATTTTAATGGTTATTAAAAATGTGGTACCAAGGGAAAGGATTAAAAATTACTTTTAAATATGACGGTGCGCTAACTTCATAGCTTTGAACTATCTAACTGCCTACGCAGATCATTCTCTGTTTATAATGACTCTTACTAATTACTTTCCAGGATCAATAAAACAGGGGAATTGAAACGAAATGTTCGCTTAGTACAATTTATCGTGCTTATGAGTTTGTGTGCTGTAGTGAACAAAGAACTGAGAATTTGCTACAAAGTTTTGACAGAGAATGTAGCAATTGACCAATTATAGCACCTTTGGGATTGAACAAGTATTTGATCAAAGATAGATTTTTGAAGACGCCTGAAACTGTTCCAAATCTTCACAGCCAAAATTCATGTTGGCCGTTTACCTTGTTTAACTTTGTCTTCAGTCGTAGCATTTAGTTGGCTGTAGAACCAGCAAATGTTGAAAAGCAAAGGACACTCATAATAAAAGTGTACAGAAAATTATTCCGCTCAGTTAGTATCTTTACTGTCACTCATGCCATATCGCATCCCAAGCTGTCACTTTAAACTCCAAGATTTTTTTTTTTTTTTTTTAATGTCTTTGTGTCACAAATTCTGTGAGTGAGTTCAACAAAATTAATGTGATCCTTCTGACTGGAAGCTCATGTGATGAGAACCAGTCTAGGGAATAATGGGCTATTATTCCATATGTCATGGTGGGATAAATACCCTGAACATCCCATTGTAAAGTCTCAGGTATTTTACAACTCTTATCCTGTGTAAACTGATGTGAAGCTACCAGGTCAAACAAAGACAAATAATACACATTATTGTAAAATCTGTATGCTACAGAGCATTTATAATTAAGAACACCATCAAAGAAGTGAAGGCAAGACAGCCCTATACTTTTTACTTTAAGTGTGGATTATAATGATTTAGAAAAAGAAATCAACAGATGAAGATATTGAAATTAAAGAACACTATTAAAAATATATATATTTGACTAGGTTTGTCCTTGTAAGTCTACTTAAATCAACCCCACTTTGTTCTTAAGTAAGACTTTCATGTCAAGCAAGTTGGCACTCTTTAACTGTTGGAGCTCATGCAAGGAAGAGCAGTACCACAGGATTTGTAGCAATATCAAATCCTGTGGTTTTGCCCACTTTTGTAGCTTCCTCCATCACCAGCTGTGATGGAGGAACCGGTTTGAACTGTGTTAAAAAGGTTCACACTGCACTCCTGCAGAGGACATCAAATGCAATCAATGAACAAGCAACTGCTCAACATAAACAAACAAAATAACTATTGCAAAACCCCTGAGAATCCTCTTGAATGATGAACTCCGTAAAATTGCAGTGAGGGGGCACAAAATGTGCCCATTTACGTAATTATACAGCAATTGAATTTCAGTAGAAGAGGGCTCTGCAATTCCAGGAATCAAGAGGGCTGATGTCCTAAATTTTTAGAGGTGTTTCTGGTTCAGCACACCTGAATCAAAAAGCTGAATTACCTCCGCAGTAAGCAGTCAAGTTCTTCAGATTCCTTCTAATGACCTCAATATTTCACTCAGGTGTATTGAAGCAGGATCACATCTAAAACTTTGGGACTCTGACACTCGAGGACTGGAGTTACAGTCTCTTGTATTAGACCAACCTAAATAACTGAGAATGTTCAGGTTATTGCACTATCAATGAATAGGGTGGTGGTGTTTAAATGAGGATGCTTTAGCATCACCAGGTCTATCAAATTGAAAATCTAATGCTTTGTAGTCTGGGAGTTGCTAGAATATATGCCAGTAAATGGTTTCATGAATCACCTAATATAATTTGTTGATTGTTTCTGAACTCAAATCAATCCAAGTGTTTGCTAAATGACCCCCCCGCCCCCACTTCCCTAAGACATAAAAAAGTTGATAAACTGTCACTCAGGTAAAGTGAAAGCAATCCAGCATTTCCAGATTTATTATAGTTTTCATTCATTAGATATGATCAAAAATGACATGTGCTCACTTCTGACGATCAATACATCAAAAACAATATAGTAAAGTAACATTTTTTGATTAATGCCATCTTTACTTTTTTAATATTTCCAAATCTACACAGCATTCCAAGTCTCATTACATTGAAGGACCCTGAATGTAATGAGATATTGATACATGTCTCTTTTTTATATATATTTAGCCTCACTATCTGGTTAGTCTCTTCTTTTAACATCATCCTTCTCCATTTTACTGCCTGCAGTGTAATATCTCCACTATCAGTTACACTGACATATGACTCCTCCCATCTACCAATCCATTTTGTCTGACCTCCATTTCTCACTCTCTTCCCATTTCTGTGTTTGTTACTTATGTCAGGTGTTCCATCGCCTCTATGTACCTCTTGTCCAATAACTCTGCTACTTGACCTCTCTGATGTCCTTCCTTGGATTTTTTCTTGGCTTTTTCCCCAGAATAAGCCATCTTTTCTGAAACTCCAATACCTCTATTTCTTTCTATACTTCACCCCCGTTTGTTCCCCGTCTCTCCACATCCAGCTGTCCCCCTCAATTTCATCCCGTTTTCCTTCCCCCACAGGAGGAGGGTGCTAGCTCATGAAACAGTCATCAGTGGTGCATAGCTCTTAATAAAAGCTAATCTGTTTAAGCAGCCGCCAAAAAAGTCATGGCTTTGGCTAGCGAGGAAAAGAGGGAGGGAAAGTGAATGATGTTAAATAGAGGATTTTGAGGAAAGAATGAGAGGCCCAGAGAAGAAAAATAGGGAATGAGGTGCAGATGGAGAAGGTTAATTTTTCCCTTAACATATCTCATTTTTTTATATGAAGTTACCAAAATAAGCATTCTGAACTGTGAAAACGACATGCAATGATGGAACAGATTTGAGTTGAGAGTGCTACACTTTGGTACAAGATCTCATCTGTATTCTCGTGAATCCAGTTGTGGTTCAATAGGAAAGTGATTTGTGAACACTCACGGCCATCAGATCCTATTATGGCCCGTGCAAATTATATCATAATGACTGCGAGAAGACATGCAATGGCAAAATCAATCACCGATCTATGCACTTATTGAGAAGCCATCAGAGGAGGTAGGAAAGCAGGGGGAGGAGGATCGATACAGTATAGCAACAGTGAAACATATTCTACGGGAAGTTGGCAGAGGGCTGGTTAGGCACCTAAAATGCTGAAGGCAGAGGACGAACAAAAGCACAGCTTATGATGAGAAGGACGTTTACTGTGACAACAGGTTAAATCAATATCACCAAAATAAAATGGCTCTGTGTTTGTGGATTGATTGGTTGTCTGTGCTTGTGTAACAGGTTCTGTTTCTTATAAAATAATGAGGAACGCAATGAATGACATCTAACATAATGAAACGCAGAGCCACCAAACTACCTGTTAAACATGCCTGACAGAAGAGTAACTAAAGCTATAAGTTTAATGAACGTGATCAATGGAGAGGATGGTAAATTAAGACTCTGTCCTGAAAAAATACTTTTTACAAACATAAAAAAAAAAAAAGTTATCTACTACTTTTACATTTAAATTATGATAAAGTAACTTGCACACTGACCTTTTAAAGAGCATTTATTTGACTATGGTCATACCTAAAACTGAATCCTCCATTGCAGAAGCCTGATTACCTCCAAACTGTTATGAACAGTTTGCTTGCAAATGAACAGGTTGCAATATCCAAGCCAATGAATAATTGGAGAAAAAAAGGCATTTCTTCCTGTGTGCAACACACTGCACAGATGCACAAGACTCATCAGCATTGCCTTGGAATAGGATATCAGAAAAAAATGTGTTGTGATTGTAATGCAAATTTAACCAATAAGCGTGAATAAGAAACGAGAATTTGGTTAAACTTACCGATTTACAGATCTGCAGTCATTAAACGAGCAATACCATTTTTGTCAGCATGTGCCGTTCTATATGCAGTCACATACGATTCTACACAGTATATTAAATTGATGGTGATTTAGCACTGATTTTGGAGATATTGGATTTACACTGCTTCAGAAGTTCCTTGAGATATTTCACTTCATTAAGTTTGCTGTCAAGGAGGACAAGTTTGTTGCATGTCATATACAGCTTGGTTTGCATTTCAGCTGACTAATAAAAAAATAAATATCTACATACGACTGTGGCTCTGTGGGTAGAGTAGTCATCTTGTGATCGGAAGGTTGTAGGTTTGATTCCAGCTTCCGCCTGCCACATGTTGATGTGCCCCTGTGCAAGGCACTTAACCCCAAATTGCCTACCGATCTGTGTATCGGTGTATAAATGGGTGAATGTGACTCTAGTGTAAAGTGCTTTGAGTGGTCAAAATGATTGGAAAAGCACTATAAGTTCAGTCCATTTACATTGAAAGCTATATATATTTGCTTAATCGCTTCCATAAATAAAAATAAAAAATCTAATTTGCCTGATCAAGAAAATATTAAGCAGCGTTTGGTAAAACCTTAATTTTTTTCTGCATTTTTTTCCATCATCAAAGGTGAATTAAAAATCTGTGATGTCATACATTAAGTGGAGGTGAGTTTAAACATGCGATAAAGGGAATTTCAGGGCCTAAATGAGGAAATTATATTTTTCTCTTATTCTAGCAAAATACTAGTTAGAACTGAAAATAGGTGTGCCCTCTTCAGTCAATGTTTCACTGGCTCTACACTGCGACAATTGTGCTACAATTTTGAATTCTTCAGAGCAGGTGGACTTCCCACTTTCCAACACAAAGCTGAAAAGACAAAAAGCCACTTCAGTACTCAACGACTTCCAGCCCCAATGGGACTTAGCGGATTAGTCAGGAGTGAGGGAGCGAGAAGAGAGACGGACTCAAGAGTGAAAGACATAAAGAGGAAAGTAAGAGGGAGAGAGATTGGCTTCCACTTTCTATTCCCATTGTGGGCCATGGGCCGTGCCGTCTGAATAGCTATGCTAATAGGCAGCTGAAAGTACGAAGAGATAACACAAAACCCACTTGACTTCCTGACACCTACTTGAGTGGGGACACAGCATTTTCCATGGCTAGTTGTTATTCATGGGACCTGAAAGTAGACTGCCTGTCAGCCTTTGGTTGGACGGGTATTTTGTCTTTAGTGTGAAATGCACAAGCATGGACCAAGTTCTCGCAACAACTCACGGCTTAAGTATTAATTGTCATTTAAATACTTGGATGGCTAATGCAGGTT
This sequence comes from Poecilia latipinna, assembly GCF_001443285.1. Lineage (NCBI taxonomy): Eukaryota > Metazoa > Chordata > Actinopteri > Cyprinodontiformes > Poeciliidae > Poecilia > Poecilia latipinna. The sequence goes on from NW_015112888.1 coordinate 401,109, forward strand.
GAGGTCTTCATGCCGTCATGGAGAACTTCTATAACCTCGGACAAGAGGTCAACAACTTGTCAGAATTAATACTATGCCGAAGCAGCTGCTACGTTTTAATACGCATACATACCAGCCAGCTTCTCACAATTCGCACAGTCAAGGACAAGAGAGTTGGTGATTGAAAAATATTTATGGCTTGTTGTTGTTTTTTTAACAGAGGCCAAATAAAACATCTAAAAGTCCCCACTTAGTATGTGGCCTTAGAGACCTCGAGACAAAATGTCCATTTCACAAATCAAAAAGTCAAAACTCAGATCATGGTGAGTTGGTGTTTCACTGATGTTGTGAATAGACGACATAAAATCTATAGTCTGTTTAGTACAATTAAAAGCATTCTGTTTTCCTAAACTTAATTTTTTTTCTAAACTTGTGCCGCAGCATTTCAATGCTGCCATTGTTAATGATGTCCCAGTCAGGATCTTTCTGAATCCAATATGGGATGGGGTTAGGATAAAGACCCTAACCCTGGGTCTTTGATAACAAAGTGAGGTGGTGAGAGACATGGGTCCTTAGCTACAGACACTCTTAGACAGGATTCAGGATTTTTTCTGGCAGCGACAAGCCAGCGATGCTTGAGCATGTTTAGCGCACATACAAGTCATGCGCATCGCATGCGGATCCTTATCCGAAATAGAGGCATCGCATGACGCTGGGCACAGGTGGGATACTGCCTCTTTAATCTGCAGTTCCGACAATTTGGTGGGGGTGAGAGCTGTAGCCATGCTGATAGTTTACAAAAGCTTGTCTTAAAACTATAAATCTGAAGATAAAGTCCCCTCGCTGCAACACGTTAGCTGAACTTTAGCAACATTTTTATGTTATCAATGTACCGCTATGCAAACACCAGGCCTGCCTTTACGCGTCCGCTTAATTGACACAAACTTTAGCTACTCTGTTAATTAAAACTGAGTAGTTAAACAGTCCGCCTTTACGCGGTAACCGTTCCAAACATGTGTGTAACGTTTGGCTTGTATGATGCTTGTACAATGTGCTGGCTAAGTGCTTCTTTCGAAGCACTTAGCCAGCACTACCCAGGCTTGTTCTGGGATTGCGTTCAGCAATGTCTTCATTTACGGAACACAGAGCAGTTAAACAGAGTCAAGCTAACTTAAACGTGCTGAGGGAGCTTCACTGTAGAAGAATGAATTGAGAGAGGTAGGTTAATACCGGTGAGAGGAGCTACAGACACGGCTCAACCTATCTGTCGCAGACAGACGTGATGTCATTGGAGCTTCCGAAGTTGCGTCATGCTGAGGTGATTCCCATAGTGAAACACCGATTGAAGTTGGAAAAAGAACTTGTTCCACAGGCCACAAACAGAGTGACATGGTGTGGATGGTTGAGCTGATCAAAGAACATATGATGTTTATTGATTAAAAAGTAAGTTTTGTACCATATGTTTTGGGTAATGGCAGCTAAAGACAGTAGCTCAGTGCCACAGAAGGAACCTTACAGGCAGCAAAAGAAACGATAATAAAGAGTAGCGCTTTCTTGGAACAGATTGAGGTTGGCAGATATATATATGCACTTCACAGATCATGCTTTACAGTTATGTTTGATCAACATTTAAGCAGCTTTACCCTTCTTTGAACAATTGCCTTCAATCACTGATTAGTGTCATGCAGCGTTTTTCAAAAAAAGAAAAAAAGAAAAAGAATCCTTAGATTTCAGGTAGCCAAGTTCCAGCTATTTCATTTGGCAGTGAATCATTTAAGTGTTATTTCAATTTTGTTTTGCAGAAACAGCATTTCATTGCTTCTAGGCAGCCTGTTCAAAAGCCTCACACAAATGAAAGATATTACATCAGGCAAAGCAAGAGGTGACACTACTAAAGTAAACTCACTTAAATGCTGTTATGCTTCAGTTGACAAATTGTGTTTTATTTTACCCTCAGTCACAGACTGATGCCAAATATCTTTGAATGTTCTAACATCATTCAGATGCAAAGGAAAGACTCGCCTCTTGCTCTTTGAAAAGCTTCCTCAATTATTTCTTTCATTAAGAATTTTGGTCCAGGTCCCTTTCATTCTGTCTGTTGTAGCTGAAATTTAATGCTAATTATTCGGCCTATTCCAGTTAGCTGCACAATGGTAGCCAGTTACTTTAAATTTAACCATAACTGCTATAGAATCCTCCTTAAAAAGCTTTATTACAGGATTACCCATAGTTTTTATACGTAGTTTTTGATCAAATGTGATTTGTACTCAGAAGAGAGACATACAGACTGACACTTCACACAATAATTTTCTACTTGCGTTGTGTTTTAAGATATACATTTGAGTTAAATTTTTTTTTTTAATTTGCCAATCAAAAACCTAATTCCTAAGACCAGAAGAAAAGGGCTCACTGGAGATAGTTGGTTACAAGCTATCGCACCTTATCAAAGAATAAGCCTGGCTGCTTAAAATATCAGAACTTTTTAGATTAGGTCCTATTTTCATTAGTGTCGGTATAAAACCCTTTTTCATGTCCTTGTGTGAAAGATTAGAATAGATTTAGACAGGAGACTTGTCATTCTAGCACATGCTTAATGAAAGTTTTACAGATTAAAATAAGAATCTTTAATGGCATTTTTTAGGAGCTTTATCACTGTGTATTCCTGCTTTGACTGTGATGTGACTTTGTCTTTTCTTAGTTTGACGAGATCATCAGTGACAGTCATCTCAGCAGATGGCATAGCTGATCATGTCAGCTTGATTTTTAGAAGGCTTTTATGCAGATCTAGCTTTTCAATTCATGGATGTTATGTGTAGTTGTGCACTTCTGCTCTGGAGTTCTAATTTGAAAGTCCTCCATGCTACATCACGAACAAAATGGCAATAAATTATGGTGAACAATTGTAAGATATTGCACTCATATATTGTTTACACATTAATATTTACAAATATTATAACATTTCATATAGGGTTCAGAGTGTACCATGCACTGTGTCAATGTGAACTAATTTCATTTGGTACTAAAAGGAGACTGCCCAACGATGGACTGGCGGACCACTTCTTGCCTAAGTTCTTTCTTTTCTTTTTTTTAATTGCAAAAAAAAAAAAAAAAAGCTGTAAGAAACAAATCTGAAAAAAAAAATTTCCACAGCATGGGAGGAAACAAGAAATCCCTCCAGCTGGTTGGCTCGCAGAGCTTCGGTTCCTGTACCGTCGTCTTCAGCAATGGAAGGGAACCGCTTTGTCGATGTAATTAGAGACAAAGTCATCTCTTCTTGAAGAATCAATGCACAGATTCCACAGAGCTGCGAATCTCAGTTTTTATCCGTAATGATCACCGGATACACGGAGTGTGATATTAAAGCTTTTCTTCCAAGCTTTTTCTTCAAATGTTCGAAGTCTTTTCACGTGTGAACAAGAGCTCCCTTAGCCGGTGGGCTGTCAGGATCAAAAAGCAATGATTTTTCCTGTGCACCAGATCTCATTGATGTCACTGGAATCTCCAAACACCCTGAATACTGAGCGATGTAGTTCAGTCTTTCTTTTTCTGGTAGATGGCAAGCTTTGTATTTTTGATCACGTCTTCCTCTTGCCTGCCTAACGACACCACTGCAAATTACCACTCTTGAACCAAAGGACACGGAAACAATAGCGGGAAGAGACTTTCTTGAGCATAGCACCGCAGGAATATAAGGCAGAAGATTTTGTCAAAGTGTTTCAAAAATGTTGTCCTGTCATATTTTTCGAAGTTGATTTTCTTCCCTATTCACAGTGGAGGACAGTTGTTTACGGGCAAGTTCTGGTAAGTTTCATAGTGTCAAAAACACGCAAAGGCCAAACATTAGCGATTGGGTAACATTTAAAAGTCTGCGCCTCCAAGAAGCAATTGCTTCTCAATAGCTGAGACCCCAGACTTTCTGTACAAAGCAAATAGCATAAAACAAGAGTTGCCACATGTATGTACTCCTGCTATAAGACTAATGTAAAGGCTACTCAAAATGGATCACTGATTATTTTCCCAAGCTTGTTATGTCTAAGTTAGAAAACATCATTAAAAATGAAAATATGTTCTCCTTATCGGTGCAGAGAACCTAAACAGCAGCATAGATCTGCTCCCACTATCTACATAGACTCCACAGAGTCTGAGAATTCAACAGAGATCTCAAGCCTTCAACAGAGGTGTCCAAAGTCAATCCTCAAGGGTCAGTACTAAAACCTGTATGTTTTAGTTATTACTCTTATTCGGCACAGCTGAATCAAATGATGGCCCATTAGCAGGCCTCTGCAGACTTTGTGCTGTAGAACCATTTCTGAGATAACACGAGAATACCGTTGTTTCCGAATGTGCTTTTATAAAAGTGTAACAGAAGAGTTGGAATGTTTGGGTAATTTATTAGTTTGTGTTACTATATTCTGTTTGAGTTTGTCTGTGCAAACACCATCAGACAAAGAGTGACCAGTGTGTCTATATCTATCAATAAATGTATCTATGTGCTTTCACGTTGCCTTAGTGACTAGAGAAAATGCTTTTCAGTGTGACCCCCATTACATATTAACTTCAACAAAGTAGATAAATCAATCAAAAACACTAACTGAGAGTGAAATTATTTTTTTGCTGTGGTTTTATGTTTTTGCCAATGCCATTTTCAAATAATTGAGAACTCCAAAAATCATTGCTTTTTACGGAGAAAAAGAAAAAGCATTTCACCTGATGAACTACAGTGCAAGAGAGATTCTTGGTGCTAGAGAAACGTAGGAAAGCGGGAACGGGAAAGTGTAAGAATCGTCACTGGGGTACAGTAGAACTGAATGAATTTCAATGACTGCATTTGATCATGGGCTTTTGACAGAAACAGGGATGGAAAATGTAGTTGAGGGAGGGGAACACAGAGGTGAGGAAGTTTAATACCATGATGTGACTGGCTTCAAATGTGTTGTGATTTTGTGCACGTCCAAAATGCCGGCTCTTTGTCATGCCAAAGTACAGCGGTGGCAAGGGTATAGCACTGTGATATTTCCGGCCCCGCTGCTGTGACACATGTAGTTGCTCCAGGCCATGCAGGTTTAGTTAGAGCCCGACTCATGGTCATGATGTAGTGTCTTATACAGTGATAGCTTTAAGACATATGAGCTGGTATTTCTAGCGCGAGACACACAGGCCACTATTTCCTCGGGTGAATTGAACACTATTCCCGAAGGAGAACTCTGGATGGATTGTGTTCTTAGGTTAGGGGCAATTCTAAGCCTATGCTGTCACACAAATATCAAATATGTGGTGTAACAAAGAACCCAACTTTGACAACAGAGGAAAATTAACAGCTCTTTTTTAGATTTAGTTATGAAGTTGGGGCTTGTGTGATCAATGGAATGTCAAGGTCCTAAAATAATAGCTACAGCAACAAAAATAACAGCAGGTCAGCTTTCAAGCAGGCTGTTTCCACTTCAGATGTTAAATGATGTTAAAACAAAGTCTGCTTGTACGTTCTTGTAATAATATCTTTGTCACAATAGCATAAAATGTCACTCAACTCATAAATCTGATTAAATTTGTAAAGCATTTTTTATCTATTAAATGCAACACAAAGTGCTTTTTTTTTGAAAATACAAACAAATGTATAAGCAAGCAAACAATCATTTTGTTTTCCAATTACTAAACTATCCGTTACAGATTAAATGATTTAAAATGAAGCTTTGCCTCCTTTGTCTCCCGAACATTACTTATCATCTCATTCTGGAGAAATGCAACTCAATTGCTGTGATTGGTGAATGATGTTGGCTACGTGACTTTTGTAAACATCCCCAGATTGTATTGGCTCTTTACAGTTTGATGGACATGTCAATCATCCAAATCGGCCCTCTGTTATTTGCTATGTCTGACTGGAGTACTGAAATTAACTGACACACAGAGTGCACTGCAGCACTTTTATTCTTATTTTGTTGCAAAAACCATTCTTATTGGAATTAATTTCTATGGCGAAATATAAGAGGTGGTTTCGGGAACCTAGGTACAAAAACTGAAAACAAATGGTACACATGGTGGCAAAATGTGCCAAAAAGGCTCATTTGGAAGGTTTGACCTGGACATTTAGGGGATAATACCTCTCCAAAATGTCTATGCTTCACTTTTTTTTGCATAAACTTTGGTTCATTAAAGAGGCAGTATTATGTGTTTTCTAATCCAATCTAGCCATCTAATAGCACAATTGGGTAACTATGTTACCTTCAGTTATAAAAATGCTGTATGATTTAAAGGAAATTTGAATTTGTATTCTCTGTCTCTTTAAAGACTCCTGCTCTTTCTGAAACTCCGCCTTCAGGAAGTCATCACAGTGTCACTCCTCTATTAAGGAGGATGTTTTTTTTTTTTTTTTACCAGCATTGTCCTGAAAAGCAGCTCGTTTGATGAGCTCAGCAGATGTGCGGTTTCACCAGGTGTTTGCTAATTGGTGCTGCCTATTCTAAAAGAACTGGGGAGGTAACGACGAAAGGCTGCTTTGTAAGGCGTAAGCTTGGAAACTGCAACTCTGAGGAGGAGCTGCACCTCAAAGACAGTGCTGTGTCCAGCTGGGCGTGGACAGTTGAATGGTTGAACCATCGCCTGGTGAAGGACTGGAGGAGCTCCAACAGATGAGATGTTTATGATTCACTCAAAAGAGCTTCAAAACAACTTGATGGAAGAGTTGTTAGAGAGTCCAACGCACTGGTCTTTGACAGAATCAGCTATCCAACAATGGTAGACATAAAGTCTTCTGAGACGGAGCATTTGATATAGCTATAAAATTATTGGTCAGCTATCCCTTGGTATTGTCTTCTTGCATGATGATCCTTTCTTCTGGATCCTAACTCAGTCATGGCTCAAGATTACTTGTGCTAAACCAAATTCCTTATGGAAGTTTTCTCCTTTTAAAAGGGAGTCATTTCTTTCCATTTCTTCAACATGCTCTGAAGGATTGATACAGGCAATGACTCAAAGTATATTGGGGATGCCTCCTGCTGTTACTTCACTTATGTTTCAGTGTTTGCTTTAGATTAAAGAGGCACACCATCAGCCTTATAGAAGACAGTTGCCTGTCAGTTAATTCCCTAATTAGAAAATGGAAACGGTTCCTCAGTCTGACTTGATAAAATACCAATGTGGCAGAAGTCTGTTTCAAACATGGACTGGTCTCTATTAATTAGATAACAAAAGGTTGATGTAACATCTAAATTGACCCTCTGGTAATTTTCTGTGAAAGAGAAATACATATTCATCAATTCTAACAACCTATTACGGTTACATTAAGACAATCATGTACAGCAGCAAAAGACTTAATTTAGCTGCTGAACACAAGCTCAGAGGAATCCTACTACTGAAAGGAATGTCTTTGAACAAAATGTTCCCCTCTATGCCTATAATGATTTACTTGACATCCAAATAATGGCAAAAACCATTTAGATTCTGAGATTATGCTTTATCAATAACTAACAACAAAATTATTTGAAGTTAGAAAAAAAATAAAGCAATGCTAACTTTGGTTAAGCTGATGCAAGTGGTATCGTCTGACCTCTCTCCATCTCTGGTGGAGATACCAGACCCAGAACTAGAGGAAGGACTATTAGAAAAGGCAGACTGCACTTTACCTGCGTTCTCTTCTTATCTCTTAACTTTATAGTGTCATTTTTAGGTTTTGCAGTGACACAGCCAGCAGCTGCTTAGGACCCCCAATCCTTGTGTCCCCTCCACAAATGCCTTGTTGTTAACACAGACAATAGATCTTGAATTTTAACATTTGTTTATTGAAAATGAGAATGGTATAAATTTTTATTTAACAGTGTTGGCAGAGATACGAGATTTAATAGGCAAGTGCAAACAATAGTATTTGTAGTCCAGTTGTTGTGTTACAATAGCTACAATCTGGAGGTATGAGTTTAGCAATCGGTTCTGAGCTCTGTTTGCTCACAAGCAAAATAATAACTAGCTATGAGTCATTTTCAGCCCGGAAAACTATTCGAACATGCAATTTCTTAAAAACATTAGCAATAATTCTCCGTAAAAAAAGGCCTGCTTCCCTTGTTAAATTTACATTAGTGCCGAATTTAACTGGTAGAGTGTTGATGCAAACTCAGTTTTAATGCTTCATAGGTAAGCTGCAACAAAACAAAAGACAGGTGTTAGATGTCATTGCAGTATTAACTAGTCAACATTATATTGCTCATTTTGTTACACAAATCACCTGTCATTCAGTCTCAGCTGCCAGCAGTAAGATGTCAAATACGAACAGCAGGAAGCAGAATTATAGTCAGAAACCGCCTGCAGTGATTGACAATAAGTTGAATAATATTATAATATATATTAAAGAGAGTGAAGGCTGAAGTGTCTCCGTAAAATGTTTTTGTCCTGATCTGTGACTTTGAAGTTTTAGGCCATCATTGATAGTTAAAATTGCATTTATAATTTACACATCAAATATAAGAACTAAATAATAAAGCATTGAAATCCTTTGAGATCATATTTCAAAGAAATCTTGACTTCAGATGCTATGTGTTTTTAAAGGCTCTTTTCAACGCTTTTTTCTAATTTATAACTCTATGAATTAACTATTTTCTCTGTAGCTACGGGGACATTATTTTAAGGTTTGTATCATGTTATGATACTTTGCTGCTTTGATTCTTTCATGCATGTCTGAGAAATCCTTGAATCTCTCTTCGGAGCCATTCGGGGTGCCTAAACGCTTGCTCATACAAAATGCTGCCTATTCATTCACGATTTAGGCACCATGCACACAGAGTCGAATTTAGGTGTTCCACTTTCTTTGGGTTTTTCGGGGTTTTTTTAGATTTTAAGATTTTTGTCATTTAGGCTGTGCTTCCACATGAATTTGGCGTTTTGTAAGACCAGAAAAAATTATTTTTGAAAGCAGATTCCAGAGTGGGTAATTTTTAGAACACCAGTTTTATGTTTCCCTGTGGCCATGCGAGCCAATGATATGGAAAATCTCTCACAATGAGCAAGCTTGGCTCTGTTAGGTGTTTTCTGTGTCGTTCACTGGCAGTGTTACACCCTCAACGGCTGACCCGGCGTACCTGCTTACAGTGGTGCTGCATCCTGCCGTGTGAACTCGCATTGTTTAATCGTTTTCAAAAATACGCCATCCGCCCCTTCCACTCACCTTCACCACTCAGCTCCTCCAGACTAGCGACAGCAGCAATTAGCAAACACCTTAATGAGTCTGTTGAGCTTATCATACAAGTGACTTTTCAGCCGAACACTAGCTGTATTTGTCGAAAGGGGAAAAAAAACTTCTGAAGGACAAAGAGGTTAATTTCAAGACTTGAAATTGCAAAAACAAATGTCTTTTAAGTTATGCTTGATAACTGGAAGTAACAGTGACTTGATTATGTTATGAAATGGACCCATAATACTGCAACATGTGTTTCAGTGACTAGTAAATATTCATAAAAAATCTATAATTTCACATGTAGTGTAACATGTAGCATAATTGTTTGTAATTTTTTTTTAATTCCATTTCTAATAATTGTGTTTCTGCACTATATTTAGATTAGTAGACTTTAGCCAAAATAAATATAATAATGTTTGTGACCCAGTAAGAGTCTTAGACATATAACCACATTTTCATAATGTGAACAAAGTGTTAGGTAAAATTAAGTAAAAATGGTAAGCATACCTAAAGTAAAAATAAAACAATAAAAAATAAGAGAAAGTTAGTCGCATATTAATTATTTTTAATATGTAATCGGCTTTTTTTAAAAGGCCAGTTAAACAAAAGGCAGCAAGACCATAAAAAAAATACCCAGATCTGGACCCATTGTTTATCTTTCCGTGGATGTTGGCAAATATAAAACATGTCCTACAATCAAATTTTGTAAAATTATCAAGTCCCGTTTGTATGATTTAGGTGTACATTTATTTGATGTGCCTTTTTAGTACTTCCACATACAGATTGACATTTCAATGTAGTATGAGGTTAACTAAGATTATTGTTGGATCATTGCAGCAACATTTTCATGATTTTTATGCAAAATCTTTAACAGTAGTGGTTATAAGTGGTGAAAGTGGTGTCTCCGTTATGACACTGAAGCTGGTGACTTTTTTAATATGTTCCCCAAAAAATCCAAATCCATTTACTTTCATGTACTGTCGTATGGAAACTGTGTTGTGAGCATAATTAATTTTGTATTTTAAAATATCTTTGAGTGTAGAAAAAGATTTGAATGGTGCTTAATTTTAAACTTCTTCTCTTGCATGCCACAAGACACTGCAAGAATTCAAAGAGGCTAATATTAGCCAATGTGGGCACTCATACGCACGTAGTTTGAATGTTATGCTGTTCGAAGCCGTACATGGTGTTTGAGATATGGAAGAAGACAATAGCTCTCTGAGGGCAAAGGGTGATGAAAATACAGTGGGCTGTGGACATCACCGTCTGAGCATGAGTTTCTCTGAAATTACATTGTTGCAATGGAGGACACAAATACACACACACACGCACACAAAAAAAGAGCACACACAAGCACCTTTGTGCATGCCGATTCAGATATAATGCACGGATGTCCTCTGCGTTTCATCATCAAAGCTCTATCAGGCTGTGCAGAGTCTGAAGGGGAGAATATGAACCGGATAAAACAAATCGTTTGATGTGTGAAAGACAGACACTCCAGCTCCAAAGTACTTAAGCTTCCCCTCCCAGTGGACTGACGAGGGAGGAGGGCAGGAGCGAGAAATGAGTGCTCGCCTCTTTTACACCCCGCCCCATTGGCGTTCATCTACAGGAGTTTCCAAAGGATTTCATCACTGTTTATGCAAGGTCCCAATGTCATCATGAGCGATGTCAATTAAATAAATAAAGTCAATATTGACAGACGTTTCAAAGATGTTGAGGCAGTGGAAAGGAGACGTGGTGGACTAAATGAGGAGCGAAGTGGATGTAAAAACCGATGAGTATATAATACATGTAGAACCAGACTAAATATGTTCTTTGATGTTTCACACATGCTGCAGTGACGATACAAAATGTTTCCTATGTTCATTTTACCCATTTTATCCAAGCTAACCTTGGTAATCTTTTGATATGGTCATCCCCATTGTCTCTCATGGGCATCATACAGCTAAAAATCACTGTCTCGTTGTCAGAAGGGCACAAATTGATACAGATGGCCAATGTAGTTTCTTTGTAGATATTAAAATATTCACCAAGCTGCTATTAATTCTTTGATTGTGTGGCTTGACAAAGGCCTTTTATATCCATTTAATTTCCCTTCAAAGGAGTCTCATTGAGTTATAACCATGAACATGGCTCTTTTAGTAAGTCTTTAAAGATGAAAGGGCACCCCCTGCTCCAGCATCAGATGTGTAATACACCTGACCCTTTTAAAGAGCTGAATGGTTCTTTAATATTAAATGAAATTGTTCCAGAAATGACCAAGGTCAGATGAAAACACAAAAGATCATCAGTGAATTTTGAAAGAAAAACTACTTGACTTCTACACAGATGAAAGCAGCAAATATGGAATTAGCATCAGTAGAGGCTGTTGGTGTGACTATGCTAAAGTCTAATACAAAATTCACTAGAACTTCAGTGGATTGGTAATAGTTGATCCGAGCCAGGGAATTTGCAGCTTCTGGTTTTAAAGTCCATAAAGATGCAGTGACAAATGCTACCACAAAAAGCACTTTTGGGAAATTAATGTACACACACACACACACTACAGCTATCCATTCACACATTTTGGCACAGGCAATTGTCACAAAAACATTGAATATGGAGATGACAATTTTGGTTGTGATAAACATATAAACTTTTATTATTTTCCATCATCATCATGTCCCAAAGACTCATTAGCTTCACCGTCTTCTTTACAAAAACGTACATAAGCTTAAGTTTGAAGAGCTGTAGTTTTTTTATAATTGATGAATAATAGGATTAAACAGGATACCTAAATACAATAGCAATTTTACATTTGGATCTTAGTCTTAAGAACTAAGCAGAGGAGTAATGGGACGTGGTTTTTAGTCATTTTGTGTGACTAAGCAATATTTTTCTGCATTAATTTGAACCCATAAACCCCTTCCTCAGCTTCTGTCAAATTGTGTTTCTTTCCAGTGGCCCAACTCGGAGTTGGTACGAAAGAAGAACTGTTTCTCTGATCTTCTTTTGTCCATTTCTCTAAGAGACATTTAACATATGCGTTAAATAGCAAAAGAGAGTTATAAAAATCTGAAACGTTTGTAATTTCGTGTCTTCAAGGCATTTAAAATCAATTCTACAAAGCACTGATTTAAATATTCAGTTTGCAGTTAGTGCTTTAATCTTGATGTTTTTCAATTGCTTCTCAGTGTGGAGGCGCTCCTGAAAAACAAAGACTGAAGCTATGCAGGTCAGCTTGCGCCTATGAATACAAACACATTCCTATTCTTAAGCCTTTCAGGTGTCTGCCATGTAAAGACTGCTTTGATGTGCAAAAATGTTATTTCTAGTAACTGTGATGCTGCTGTCTCTTTTTCTCTGTGCTGAAGGAGCCTCTTTATTAGCCTGTGATGAAGAGTTTGATAAGCACAAGGCATAAGGTGATTATTTTTGTTTTGATACTTCTTCCTTTGTCTGAAAGAGATCTCAAGAACATTTACTGATGTTGAGTAAAAGTTGAGGAACATTTTATCCACTTTCAAATTAGATTTTTTCACTTGATTTGTCCAGTTTTTTTTTTTTTTTTTTTTTTAATTTGACTTAACCAAAGTTATCTCCCATTTCCAGATGACCCAGGTTGGCCCATTTGTCCTGTTCAAGAAGCAAGAGATTGATTGTTGCCCATGCTATGACTGTAATTATACTGTCATCACTTAATCAACCTTATTGAATTCCTGAAGCGGTCACATTCCCAGAGGCTGGACTTATACAACGAATGGCTATTTTAAGCTGGAAGTAAAGAAAAGAAGGGTAAAACTGGAAGGAAAATAAGCAACGGGATAATTACTGAAGTTGACATTATTCAGTGGTTGATCACAACCCTTGATTGTTTTCATGTTTTGTCAAAATTGCATGATTATGAAACAAAAGCCAAAAGACACATAGTTTTAATTTCTAAAAATGTCAGTTGTGCCAATATTGAACATATGCAGTACTATGTTTCACTACAGCTGCAAATAATTATGGATATAACAGTGACATTACAAATTTAAAGACCACCTTTTATTATTATAATTCTCTGCAAAATAGCTCCAGCTTTATAGGATTGGAGTGAGAGAGACAGTGGACATAAATTTTCAAGTCATCATATTTTCAACTGGATATCCATCTGAACTTTGATTTAGTCATCTTGATACATAAATATGCTTTGCTCAAATTTAGTCTCACCCAATATTTCATTTTTTAGTAGATATGTTTCCTCAGCATCCGAGTGGATAGAATCATATATGTCAACTTGGGCTGCTAATAAATGCTGTTACTACCTTAAACATATGTAATAGCAAATTTCTATCTATCAACCAAAAAGTAAAAGCCTGGCCATAGACTGGTCTTCAAAATGGATAATAGCCCTAAACATAGAGCCAAAGCAATGGCATGACCATCAAACAGACCTTATCTCAATCCAATGGAGATGTTGTATGTAGATCTGAAAAGTCACGTGCAAGTGAGGCAGTTTTGTCCCATTCCTCCAGTTTTCCCAGGAGGAATGAGCCAGAACTTCAGCAAACTGTTGTAAGGAGCTTATGAAAGGAAACCTAAATGATTTGAAACAAGTCATACAGTTTAAAAGACAATTATTCCTTACACTGACCTAATGAAAGTAAACTGCTGAATTCAAAGAAAGTTACAAAAAAAATCTCTAAAAATGTTTTCGCTAGGTTTTTTGGCAATTAGCAAATAGTTAAATTTGGTCATTCTAACGGACCTAAAACAAGAGGTTTCATCTGATTTAACTTCACACAGTGAGAAGAAATCGTGCATGTGACATTGTGCTCAGTATGTAAACATCTGGTTTGAAATGCATTTTATTTGTACTTCACAGTTCTGCACTAGTGTCTTCTGGCCTGTTGCATACAATCCTAATGAAATACAACGATGTTTTTAGCTGCAATATGACAAAATGTGAAAACGGATCAATAGCCGCAAATATTTTTGCAAGCCACTGTTTATTAGAGCTGTAGTAAAGAAGAGCTACAGTCGTAACGTAAAGCCAAAGATTAGTCTCGGTGCTGCAGAGTGGATAACATTGGGCCATACAGAGACAATAGGTGATCAGGTGGGGGGTCCAGGTGAGGACTCCAGGTGATTGTTTCAAGAAGTGTGTTCTACCCTGTTGGAGGAGAGGTAACAAATAGTTTGAGTGTCACCTGGAACACCAGTTTAATAATTCATTTGTCTATGTGGCTGGACAGAAAGGGCTGCTTTGAAGAGAGGGGCACAGATGGTCATCAGAGTGAAATAGAGCCACATGCACACGCCTATCAACATGCCACCACCCACACATAAGGCACACAAAGGACCAGAGACTGGCTCATCACCTGGGTGCACACCATATGCCACAGCAGCAAACAAGCAGCTCTCTGGACCCATGCTGGGAAGTTGCGCGTGCACACACACACACACACGTGCACAAACACAAAATTTCCTTGCATTTTTATCTGTTCCACTTTCCAATGTAAAAGAACAATTCTCGCACACTGATGTGTGGTTGTGTTTATGTGGGCTGCGGCGATAAGAATTTACCGACGGACAAAAATGTCTGGAGGTGGTGTCATCATCTACCATCTGCATCACTCCGGTGCACACATATCTAATGTCAAACACAGGGAGCAAAACAACTAAGCGTTCACAGTCTGAGGTCTGTAAGATCTGGGAGATGTGGGAAGAGCGTTAAAGCTCTGCTTTTTTGACAATCTATCATTCTATGAAATGAATTACTGGTGATGGTACCTCTTTTTCTCTTTTTGCATCTCAGTCTGATTAGTCGAAATCGAAACATCAAGTCAGATCATGACACAAAATGATGCAACACCTACTGTAATAATTAAAAAAAAGTAAGCTCCCTACTCTTTTGAAAGCACACATATCTGTGCGCCAGACGTTAAAACAGCAACCTAGCTTTCATGCATTAGTGTTCCAGCTTAATGGTTATGGCTTCTCCTTTTGTGCTTGGCATGCTTTTCGTTCTCTCACCGTGTGGCTTGGAGGCGATTACTTCAAGGCAGTAAAGGTCTCATTGTGGGTTGTGCGGCTTGCAGACAAAACACTTATTGTTTTAGTCGTGTGATATTTAAAAGGATTTTAAACATTTTTACTGTAAGGCCTGGGGCACAGCATTGTGTGCCAAATTTCACAGAAGTGCCCACTGCTTTTGTGTACTAAAATAGTGAAAGAATTGGGGGTGAAGCGAAGACTTAAAACCCTAACCCTAAACTGAATAATGCTGATAGTGAAAGCAGAGTTTGGATGCAGACAAGGAAATGAGATGGCGGTGTTTGATGGGCGGTAAGGCTGAGTGGATGGATGAGTAGCTCTTGGCAGTGTGTGGCCAGTATGACCCTCTCAGTCCAAACAGAGCCATGTACAGATGGAACAGACCCCAGACGACAAGCACCATTACCCCGAAGACCACAGCGGCAAAAGATTGAGCACAGAGAGGTATGGGGAAAAAGAGTAAGAGGAAAACTAAGTGTGTTAAAAACAGAAAAATCTGGTGCAATTAAACCCTTTAGCGGGGAGTGAATGCTGTGTTGCCAAAAGGATGAGACACATGGATCATTACTGGCAGCCTTTAGACTTGGTGATAAACACTTTCATAAAGAGACACATTTTTACCTTTGTGATTCAACACATAACACAACACTTCAAAAAAAAAAAAAACTCATGCATTGTTTCTCCAAATGATGTTTCAATAATGGTGAGACTACTTGAATGTTTGGCTAATGCTAGCCCATTTACTTTTTCTTGTGATATGACTTGTTCATTTGGCTAATAACACACTTTAATTCAGTTATACTTTATTATCTGCGGACAAAAACATAGTGAAAAAGATTTTTTTTTTTTAAAACATCCTCGACTTTTTGCTAGTCCTTTATTTGCAAGAGTCTGGGGTGTCAAATTACACACAAAGGAAAATGACAAAATTGCAGAGTTGGCAACACTGCATGGGGAAGCCAGAAGTATTCGTAAAACAAATCGCATAACACATGCAGGTAGGAAGCTAACGCAGCTACTTTCTCTGCATTAGTGTCATCACAAAAAATCAAAAACTCACAAATTGTTAAGAAACCCCCCAGATTTGTTAAGTTTTCCAATTAATATTTATGGTATATAATAAAGTTTTGTATGGCATGGAAAGAGAAGAAAAAAAAAAAAAACAGGAAAAAGCCTGATGAATTCCTCACTGAGGTTGCAGCAGTCAGAATCACAAGCCCCTTTCAGATCATAATTTTGATCTGTGATCTACAAGCCCCTATGCCTTTCGATCAAATGAAAGGTCTTGACATGGAATGGGAGATTAAAGTCTACTCAACAATGTTATGCTCCCGATCCAACTTGTGAGGTGGTAGCAAACCTGTAACCTCTATGAACTGTAGGAGTAACACAGGATTGCAGAATGAGCGTGAAGTTAAGACATGATACTATAAAACGGGAGCTACAGGCAGCGCAGTTTCTGTGGGGCATTGAGAACAAGATGTGCTGCATGAACTTGCTGCTTCTAAGCAATAGCTTGTTTGGCAGAATCTGATGAAGATAATTTATTAAGGATGGTACATAACAAAATTCCTTGTATTTAAAGGACTGTTTTTGAATAGCCTACATGACAATAGCAGCACTTGGCTTCGCTCCATACGCAATTTCCCAACAGGGAAAACCCCTTGCTTATTACACATTACTCAGCTTAATACTGTAAGTCATAAGCCTCGCCCCTTTGGTTTTGTATTCCCATCTGCAGCGAGTACACATGGATTGCCCTCTGTGAATCTACATATATGGTGCTAAAAGGAGCAAAGTGATACATAATGGCATGTGTCCTGTGCATGCTTACTGCAGATCGTTTGATTGAAAAGGTAAGAGGGCAGCTGTATGTTTTCATAGAAATTGCTTCCTTTTGATGCCTTTGGACTGAAAAGAAACCAGTGGAAGACATCCATTCAGATGTAATGTATAAGAACGTGAAAATGTCATTCATATCGGAACGATTTCAGTAGCATGCTATTAATTTGCAGCTACTTCATGTCTGCCTAGTTCAGCAAGCGAGAATTTGGAAATAAACACTAATTCACCTCGTAGAAAGTTACAAAATGTTTCACAATCATCGTCACCTGCCAAAGCCAACATATTTTCCTTTATTTTGCTCTTATGAAAGAATCTACCACTTCCAACACCTAAAAAAATGAAACTTTACCCCCCCCCCCGAAAAAAAAAAAGTCCTCTGAGGACTGGTGTTTGTACACTGAAAAAAGTGATTTTGGAGAGTGGTAAATATGATCTTAAAAAATAATATAAAATTTAATTGAATTTTTCAGTTAGCCAAGGAATTATAAAATAATGG
>NW_015112889.1:0-1451 GCF_001443285.1 Poecilia latipinna
AGAGGGGGAACCAAAATGAATCGTAGCTGAACATAGACAACAACACCAGTAGCCTCCAAGCTACTTGTTAACAAGCTTAAGGTTCTGTATTGATATTAGCTAGTCATCTTTTAGCTAACATTAGCTAGTCGTCTTTTAGCTAACATTACCTGCATCCAGCAGCTTTACTCAACTCAGTTGGTTAGTTTGGGGGGAAAAACTGTGAAAAGTTCTTTGCGTTTTGCTGGTTTGCTGCCATGATCCTAACACACCTGCTTAAAGCTGCACAGCAGCAGCAGGTCTCTTTCACTGCCGCACAGGTGTAACCCCAGCGCGAGCATCGTAGTGCTTATGTTGCGTTTAAAGGCAGCTCGGAAAAACAGGTTACGACATATTAGCAACGGATTAAACAGTTTTAACTGCTGATAAAAGTNGCACATAACACTGGAACTAATGAACTAAATAAGTAAAACAACCAAAAACAAAAATATAATGGATTCTCGGTCTCCATTAACAAAAAACGTTCTTGAATAAAAGCTAAACAACATAAAGCCAAAGTGGAAATAAATACTGCATTCAACCAAAAGAGTGCAGATATGAAATCTGTATACTATATTGGCCTTCAGTAATCACTAGATTTAAATAGAGAAGACGGGCACATCCGACTACCTAATGCAGTAGTTCACACTACACGATTTTTTTGCCCCTATTTTCCCCTTACAACAATTTTAATTCGTTGGCCGCTTGTGATTTCGTAACCGATCATCCTGCAGTGTGTGGTGTGTTACGGTGCATCGTCGTGGCCGCTCCGATCTAAATCAGGGATTTCTCCCGACTGGAAGCGTCAATGCAGCCAGTTGAATGTGGCAGGTAGCCAATCAGAGGGGAAATTAGGAGGAGAATCCCAAACAGCTGACACAGCACAACCTGAAGTCCAGCGGACATCGGAGATGATATGTGGAAACAACATTAATATTTATTCAACATTTCGTGCAAAGAACATAGAAATGACAGAGAGGAGTTGGAGCCAAATTGCTACCGCAGTTGATGAACCCGGTAGGTTTTCAGCTGTTCTTCGTTAACGTGACATAAATAGGTTATGATGATTTTCATTCAGTCAGGACTTTACGCTGACTCTAACCACATGCATCACAGGTAAACTCACTGATATACTCAACCCCGTCTCCAGACGAACAAGAGGGGTGTGTGTGTGTGGGGGGAGGGGGGCAACTTTATTGGGGGCAAAATGAATGTACGTAGCTGAACATAGACAACAACACCAGTAGCCTACAAGCTACTTGTTAGCGCCCTTGTTAAATTACTGTACTGATATTAGCTAGCTAGTCATCTTTTAGCTAACATTACCTGCATCCAACAGCTTTACTCAACTCAGTCGGTTAGTTTGGGGGGAAAACTGTGAAAAGTTCTTTGCGTTTTGCTGGTTTGCTGCCATGATCCTAACACACCTGCTT
>NW_015112889.1:4686-42609 GCF_001443285.1 Poecilia latipinna
AAAACAGGTTACGACATATTAGCAACGGATTAAACAGTTTTAACTGCTGATAAAAGTGAAAGAGGACACGGATATGGGAAATGCAGAAGCCCCTACTGTATCAAATTGACAGAGGAATAACAGAGTTGGTCATTCTAAAGTAAAAACCTAGCGCATACAGCATTCATGTTTTTTTGTTTTTGTTTTGTTTTTTTTCATCCAGACGGCTTCCCGCGCCCCTCCTTCAATGACACGGCGCGCCCCACGGTTTGGGAACCTCAGCTTTAAACCTTTTCACAACTTTATCCTTGACCTTTCCACTGTATTCCTTCGTCTTCACTCTGAAGCCTTCACAGAACATAATATTTACTCCCATTAAAATACAGATGTCATACAATTACTTCAGAATTATTATTATTATTATACAAGCATTGGACTGAAATTTTTAAAAAACAACAAAAACGCCTCCTCCGTGCTTGACGTGTGCGTGTTGTTTCGAGTCGGTCGTATTTGACGGCGGCACCACCACCGTAGAACAACGTTAAACAGCAGCAATGGCTCCAAGCGGTTATTTTAAACGGACCACTCTCTTTTGGGTCGTTACTATAACGGTCTCATTTGGGTACTTTACTGTAAGTAATTTAAACTTTCTCCGACTAAACATAACCAGGACAAATATTAAGTGATCCTAACAAACTTTTATTAAGTATTTTTGCACAGTTGGGGTTACCTAATATATCCTCCCCCGGGTTTATTTAAATTATTTAAACAACGTCTGCTGCTGTAGTTCAGTTTAATGTTCTTCTCTGACGCCAATTAATGTATCCTATATCGTTAAAAACTGTCAATGCGACTATCGTGTTGATAGCTAATCTTATCAGTGTTAATTAAGTCCTAAGGCGGGTTCAACAGACTTTAGGTTAAAGTCCATTTTCTAAGTTAGCTTAAAATTGACTGGAGCTGCTGGACTGACACGCTAAACAGCAGCCAGTTCACGTTTAAACAACAAAAAGCTTCCTTATTCTCCGTCAAAATGTCCGAATTTATGAACGTTATTGTCATCTAATGTGTGCTGCCCTTTCAGATTAGGCAAAAACATCATGGTGGGTCAGGTTGCCCTGCAGTGTTAATTATAGATTTGCATTGGAAAGTAAAAAAGTTCCCCTGTTGTGATCCCCTTAGAAGAGATTAACTATTTCCAACAAGCCAAACTGTATTTTTTTAAGAATATATCCTAACAATGCAGTTCAGTTTTGACCAGTGTCAGTTTTTTTAGTTTGTTTTCTTTTAAATTAAATCTGATCTATTGCATTCACAACTACCTGCAAATAGCTAAAATACTTAAGGCTCGCTATAAAAACGCTTAGCTGCCTAGTTTGATGTTTCAAACACCAAATATACATTAATATGCATTAATACACAGTGGAAGCTATCTTAGCACTACAGTGGAAGCTAATATGTACAGTTTTCCTTATTTCTGCTCTTCTGGGTACCAAGGAAAAGGTTTGATTTGTTTACATTTTCTGTTGTTATGAAACGTGTAAAATAAATAAAATAAGTCATGTATTACCTTTACCATCTTTGTTGAAAAGATAAGTGACATAAAGCTAAAAAAGCAAACATTTTCCTTAAGTCTACAAAGATAAATCCTGGAAAAAGCAAAAATGTCATATTTAACATGTTTATTTATTGATTGATCTTAGAAGTTTGTGTTTCACATCCAGTTTCTGCTTAACTGTTGCTTTTTATTTTCTATTTTTGTTATTATTGCAGTTTTTATTTTAAGGAAGAAGCATGTTAGCTTGCCTGGTTTGCACTGTATTTTTATTAATTGAGGGACTGCAGATGAAAACTAGCCTTTTTGGCTGACTTTAGCATATTTACTAATGTGCATTATCTTTTTTAAAATAAAAATAACAACCAATGCAGACACAAAGATCACAGAAAATTGAAGCAGAGTTTAATTTTGTGTTTGTGCCATTTTAAATGTAAAGGAATCAGATGATTCCTCGCTAACTTGTGGTGAAATAATCCGAATCTAATTTTAAACCCACCCTGATTGTAAAATAATAAAAGGTTTCAGATTAATTTCCTCCAGATATCTTCTGTTCCTTCATCTGGTTGTGCAGAACTGATGAGTTAAAAGCAAAACCGATTTGGTTTGGACTCGTGAGAAGCCACACTTTGTTGGTCGGAGTGGAAACTGAAGCAAAGACTCATTTATTGGAGTTTCACACTTTGTTAGCGTCTCTGTAACTTATTGTTGAACTGGACGCCGATGGCCTCCTGGACTTCACAGCATTCATAAATACGACCCCGGAGTTGAGTTTAAATGATGCAAAGCAACAAAAGCCACACTAGAAGAGAAAAGTTTAAATTTAGGGACCTAAAAAGGTTCAACAACCTGATAAAGAAGGAGGGTTTTGTTCTGAAAACGGCTGAATTTTACATGATGGACAACCCTGAGCTTCCTCTTTATGCCTTAAAAAACAGAATATATTCAGTCAGATATTCAGAATTAAACTCTGCTTCAGATTCCCTGTAACACAGACTGCTGCAGGAGATGCTTCCTGCCTGCAGCCATAACCTGCTACAACAATGCTTTGTAAAACTAATTAATATTTAGTTTCTCTTTAGAATCAATGAAGTGTTTTTGAATTTGAAATAAAAAAACAAAGGAACAGGAAGATGGGCGTGTATATGAAATTAATCCTGTTATGCGTTTCTAACCTGTTTTTATTAATTTATTTAATAATAAATACTAAAATTATGTTTAAAATATATACTTATTTTAATTAATTTATTTTATTGTAATTTTTTTAAATGTTTGTTTTTAAATATTTTAATTGTTGTTTTTTTTTTTTTTTTTTTTTTTTAATTTTTTTTTTACTACAATTGTGTTTTTGCAAAAATCCCCCAAAAGGTATAAATCACTTTTATGGAAAAATGCAGCGTTCTTAGCAGCTTTGATTATGTTTTATCAAAATTTATGAACAAAAAAATAGTCACAAACTGTATAAACTGTTTGTTTTGGGTGTTTTACATCTAAACTCTCCACTGTTATTTTGCAGCTGATCGTGTTTGCACCAGATGTAATCCCGTACGATTGCCTCGGTCCGTTTGGCAGCTTGTGCAGTCACCTGGTGTATTACCATGCTGACCTGATGTACAAAGGGTAAGAGATTAGGAGCTGTCGCAACAACCACGGCGACTCCTGATAAATGAAATCATCACAGAAAGAAAACGGCTTTCTGTGATGTGCAAAAACAGCCCTAACAGCTCTATTCATATGAAAACACGGCTGTTTACGCCTGAGTTGATGAATAGATTTTAAATATAGTCTCTTCGAACGAGAGCTTGAATACCGTCAACAACAGCCTTAATTGTTTGTTAACTGGCCCTTAAAGTCATATGACTGCTGCAGTTTCTGCAGAAGATTAGGAGAAATTCAAGTCATGTGACAGGCGTTCCTGTTCTTCAGGGTAACTTTAGTGATTCATCTTTTATAAAATGGAGGAGGAAACATTCAGTCTCCATGTTGCGACTTGCTGCTTTTCCATTGACCACTTTGGATGCCGTGGTTTTTTAGCCGTATTGAAATTGGTTTATTTTTATTGCTTTTTTATTTTTTGCATCACGAGTCACATGATCAACAACCAGATGTTTCCACTAAGACAAGAGACGACAGGAAATAGTTGGAGGATGATGGTTTAATGAATTATTGCGTGAACAAACAAATTCACGTGTGATTTTAATTGCATTTTTCAATTAGTGGAAGCACCAGAATTGCAAAGTAGTTTTTTTTTAGACATAATTGGAATATTCACAAAGTTTTCTGCACATTTATAATAGAAATGCAGCTCCTGACTGATTGATGGTTGTTGCTCATTATTTAACCTCCTTCATTAGTTTGTACTTTCCTGATGTATACTTCCTGATTTATAATCAGTATTTTGAAAGGAGTTCTATATTCTGCCGATTATCTGCTGTAAGGAAACAAAGTTTTATCTTGCTGCAGCAATTCGTATCCCTGTTGCCCTGCAGGAAGAAGGTCTTTTTTGGGTTTTACTGCATACAGTTTGCACGTTTTCCCTCCGTGTGTGTGGAATCTCTCCAGGTGCTGATTATTCATACAAACTTTAGAGGATTTAATTTCCAAATCCTTCCATATCAGTCAATTTTCTTTGCAAAGTAAAGTCGTTTTGGTACATTTTGAAGTTAAATAGTCATGAAGATGCTAACATTTTACTTGTATTTAATGTTTAATTGTTCGTACTAATTTTAGTTTATTTTTTGTAGTTTTGTTCATTGGTACAAAATGTATCTGTCTTTAAAGAAAAAACTAAATTGAACACAAATCACAAATTTTATTCGGATACATACTTCAAAGTAAATGTTTATGACAAAATGTCCAAGTGTCTCAATCTCCAGCCAAAAAGATGAAAAACATTGGAAAGAGGTGCCTAAGGTGACATCATTGGTGAGCCATTTTAAGTGGGCCGAGGCCCGTCCCAGAGGAACGCCATTTTCCAGCCTCTCCAAATTTTATTAAGAAATAAACCCGGAGAAAATTAGTGTGACATTCATTTCAACTTTCTAATTTTCTTTTGGGATTTTCTCTGCTGTACAGAACAACTGTTTTTCATTTTTTATTCCTTAGTAGTTAATTTAAATAAGGAAGCAATAAAGAGACAACTGAGCTTTCCATAAACAATAAAACTAAAACTACTCTTATCAGCTGTAAAACAAAACCTAAAGTGGTTTTCAGAACCGACCATCATCTGAACCGGCTTGGTGTTGCAGGCTGTTGGCTTAAAAACTGTTTGAAAAATAACCAAAGATTTATGTGATATTTAACATAATTAACTGATTTTAACCCAGAGGATGTTTTCTGTACTACATTGTTTCTGCTTTTTGATGCTTGCTTACAACTGTTTGTTTTGGAAAGTGAAACTTTTTGTTTTGAGTCTCTAAAGTTGTTTTTGTTGCAGTTTAAAGCAGAACTTGAGTTCATGTTCTGGTTTGTCATCAGGTTGAAGGGGACAGACTGCAGGTCAGAGAGAAACGCACTGCAAAAACACAAAATCTTACCAAGTGTTTTTGGTTCAGCTTCTAGTGCAAATATATTAATATACTTGAAATAAGACAAAACTAACTTATAAGTAACTTTAAAGCAAAATATAGAAACTTATTTTTAGTAAATAATTTGTTAATATTGATGAAAAGTACTGGCAGATTATTTAACTTACATGAAAATAATATTTTATTATATGTGAAATAATCTGCCAGAGGAACTAGTAATTCTGTTTTTTAAATCAATATTAAGGAATTATTTACTTTAAGCTCCTATATCTTGCTGATAATCTGGTTATAAGTTAGTTTTGTCTTATTTCAAGGTTACTACAATAATTGCACTAGAAACTAGTCTAAAGATGCTTGTTAAAGCCTTGTGTTTTTGCAGTGCGGCAGTCTGAACCGACCTGGAGCCGACGTCAGGGCGTCTGTCTGCAGAGATAAAACAAACCCAGTGATTTGCGTAGATAAAGTGACTCCAAGCCTTGTGATCCTCTCCAGAAACTCAGAGTGAAACATTTACTAGAAGATTTGTTTCAGTAAGAACGTGGCTCTCTGGCTGCCTCTGGTTTCACACAACCAGGTAAAAACGGACCCAAGCTCCAGTCCTGGTGTCCCAGTTTGTAGTGATAAAATTAATAAAATTGTGTAAAAGCAGGATAAAGAGTTTTTAGAGGGACAAACGAGACAAATTGATGTTTATTGAAGTTCTCTTTCGGTGATTAAATGGGTTTTTCTGTGTGTTACAGGTGGTGGGCAGCCGTTGTTGTTCACGTCTTAGAAGCTCTTTACGCTTTAAAGCTGTGCAGGTAAGACTGCAGGGAGCCCAACCGTCCACCAGGTGGTGGTAGAGCTCAGGCTGATCTTATTTCAACTCATTTGACTATTGCATATAATCATTATGGGCGCGAATATAACAGAAAAAATATGTTTTAAAAACATTTTATAAACAAGAGTTTGGTGTTCAAGTTTGAATTTGTTGTGGATTTTCTCTAAACTACACAAAAACTTAATTAAATACATATTTTATTCACTTTTGTTTGGATAAACATTTCAAGGTTTGCTTGATTTCTGTGTCAAGTCCTTGAAAGTTCTTGATATTCAAGCTGCACAGTTTTGTAAAAAATTTAATCTAATGATTAATTAAAAGCCTAAATGTGAAAAACGTGTTTTTTTTATTTATTTAATACCTCTATTAATAAGAAACGGAAACATTTTTTTCTCGCTGTCTGGAGTTAAATCAAACTAAAGTTTTCTTGTTTTAGGTCATTTAAAATGACTAAAATTATTTCCATTTCCTAAATACCAGAAAACTTAGCGAGATTAAACAGTTTTGTTGCATTTTTTATTTTTTACGTTTGATAAAAGTAGTCAACCTTTTATGTCAATTTTAGTTTCATTATTATTATTTTGAATAAAATAAAGTGCTTGAATTTCAAGCATTCAAACACCGACAGAACAGGATCATGTCTAAAAACCGCCACTAACGCTTTTCTATTCTTTTATTTTTGTTTCCTCACAGCGACAAAGGCATCAACCACCCGAACACTCGCTGGCGGTGGTTCGTCCAGACGTTCCTGTTCGGCTACGCCTCGCTCGGCCTGCTCATTAAGTACAACCCGAAGCGCCAGAAAAGGTACTGAACGCGGCCGGCGGCGCCTCCAGAGCGAAACAGCTGAACATTCCTGGTGCCTTTTCCCCCTACGATGAGGGAAAACTCATGATATAAACACTAGAAATTGAATTAGTGTCTCTGTTGTAACCTTTAATTCACTGGTTCATAGATTTTAACTACATTCCATTTATTTTCTATGAAGAAAAGCTGGAGAAAATGTTAGAATTGATGTTAAATTAATAATATTGTTGATAGGAGTGTTTTAATTAATTAATTAATTAATTAATCTGCCTTCAGATAGATTTTATGTGCAATACAGCAGGAGTCCTGAATCAATTACTTTGTGCTCTAATGATGTTTACAAGCCTGCGAGGTTGCAATACAGATTCCTCAACTGCTGCTGAGTCGCAACGTCAGGCACAGGTACGCTGCTGGCGGCCCGAGAGAAGATTTCTAAAAACAGGAGATATTTTCATGTTTACCTCTGTCACTCTACGGCGCTTTCGCTTCCTGTGGAGGACACTGAAGGTCTTCAATAAAGAGAGTAATTTGCAAACTGGTTTGTTTCATTTACGTTGTTTATCTGGGTTTTCTCTGGAAAAATACACACATTCAGTTTATGGATCTGGATACAATTACAAAAACATTTATTTATTTTTAACCTTTAAAGTCTTTAAATTTAGCCTCTAAAAGTAAAAATAAACGGCAAAATAAATAAAAGGTGTATAGATATTGTTCACAGCTCTCGTAAAGTCCTGCTGCAGACCTTCAGGTCAGGATGATTGGATTTTGGATGGAAAACTACAGAACCTTAAAGGGACAGTATCATGTATTTTCCAGGCACATACTACCTTTTCACATCACAATTAAGTAACTATGCTAGCTTCAGCGGTTATAAAAATTATATATATATCCAATATGACTTAAAAACATTTTCTCCCTTGAAATTAGGTCTCTATCTCTTTAAGAAGCTCCTGCTCTTCCTGAAACTTTGCTGAGCTCATCGACAGAGCAGATTGTGAAAACTGTAGTAGTGAACACTTTATTTTGCACTTTTCACAGATTGTATCCCAAACACATATTACTGAACTCCATCTATTTGCAAACATGTTTCTTTAGAGTTTAAATGCATCAAATCTGAATAAATAATTGAAATGAGCTTGAAGCGCTAATAATGGTCACACAAGAATTAGAAAAATCACACTTCTGATTAAAAACTGGAATAAGGTTTTAATTTAGTCTTTAACAAAATAATTAAATGTTGCCACAATATTGAATGAAAACTGGGGGAAAAGAACAACTCTGACCTGATCCAAATAGATTCATATCCCTAATGTTCCAATTTTTAATATTTGGAAAGCAATTTACATAAATGTACCACAGAGTGTTAGGGCCATAAGAATAAATAATAACAAAAATAGTCATAATATTAAGATGAAATCATATGAGAATAAAGTTAAAACAATAGATGAATAAAGTCATAATATTGTGAAAAAGTTTCAATAACATGCCTTTATTCTTGTAATTTTTAAAATTGTAATTTCATGGTCGTATAAATGCAATGTTTTATGTAGCAATAAATTTTTCTTTAGTGTTCAAATGCAAAAAAAAATAGCATTTTATTTTTTAATTAAGTGATGGATGTCATACCTCTGGTAGTTTAGCTACAGTAACTCATAATAGAGTAAATAGGTGTTCTTTTTTTATGTTTCTACCTGTCATAAAATCCCTGATTCAGTCACTGTTTAAAAATAAACATCAGAAAAACAAATAAAGAATCCTTTTGAAATTGTTTGGATATTCACCAGTTTTATTTTAGCTTCGTCAGCAGGACAGTGCATTGCTCAACCTCAGGTTTTACGTCTCAAAGCAACAGCAGCACAGGTTTTCACATTGCCCTCTGCTTAAAGACCTTAAGACACAACTCACCCCGCCATTCTCATTCACTTTTAAGAAATTACACCACAAATGCATTTATGCCCTTTTTTCCTTTCATAAAATATGCACAGAAACGAAACATTTGTTCGCTTTTGTTGTGTCTCGGACACAACTACGGTGGGGTGTGTAAATACAGAAATGTACAGCTTCTTAAAAATATATATACTCTGAAAATATTTACTTTTATTTAGGGGCTGCACCAATTTATCTGTGCCGATGTCCTTAATTTTGTGAGACCAGCCGTTTCTTACACATGAAGACGATCTTCAGCAAAGGTCTACAATCAACCGCTGTCCGGGCCGTTTGTCACTACGTCACTCGAGGCGCCATGATGGACGTCGGAAATGAGGGAGGGGAGTGTTGAACAGAGTGACGGAAAATGTTTTTGCCAGTTTGTTCATGGTTTCTGCTTGTTCGAGCCAAGCTAATTTGTCTGTGAACGTAACACACCTGGTTGGAGCTCATAGACTGCGGTATTTACAAAATAGCTGAAACAGCTAGCTTAGAAACCGACCCATTCCTCCTCCCTCCTGATCAAATTACTGACTTTGCCTGAATTCAAACCACATGATTTATATCATTATGCCATAAAAACCGTTTCCCTTTTACACCTGAGCAGCCTTAAAAACGTACAACAGACGAGATGCTAACCAGTTTTTTCCCATACACGAGGCTACATGAATGACTGCGGCACTGTCTCCATGGTTACCATTAAACGTAAACCTTCTCCATAAAGCAATATTTGATATCTTTCTAATTATACTTACAAAGTATATGAAAGTTGAAGTAGATACCTTGTAAAAAGGAATTTACAGCGGATTTGTTCGGTTATACCGAGGGCTGACAATCATTAACAGCTGACAGTCGTTATGTCAGCTGTGTCTTTCCTCGTTAAAAGTTACGTAATAAAATAACGAGTTTGGTTTCTATTCTTGTCTGTTTGTGCAGCACCCTTTAAGGTGAAGTCAACTAAATATTAGAGATATTAAGCTACCACATGTTTGTTCTTTTGACTAGCTTTAAAGGAGCGCAGTGGTTGTTTTGACGTCCATCATGGCGGAGCGGGAGGAGTTCTAAACAGCGTGACGTCACGTGCAAAGGGTCAACATTTCAGACCAAAAACCGTGGTATCGGCCAAAATTAGAATCGGCAGGTCTGGTTTTTAAAGAAACTGCAATCTGTGCAGCCCTACTTTTAATCTTTTTTTGCATTTGTATAATGTTAATGGGAAATTATCTTGAAACTAACCACACCATCCAACCTGCATCTAATTCAGTGTTTTATTCTGATAAGAGCTAGATCCAGAGATTGGTTATGGTTATTGTCCTACTGAAGGATGTGTTAGGAATCCCTTCCAAATTTATTTGCACTCCACCGTCTTTCCTCTTGTCTCGTTTTGTTTCGATCACCGGTCCAGCCAGCATATCGAAGGGTAGCGCTCATTCAGCGTCTTGCGCAGCTGAGTGCTTTGCGTCTTATCCCTGGTTTCCACCACACACTCGACCTGTCAAGACAACAAACACGTACGCTTCAGAGTTAGGGGGTCGCCTGCTAATCAGCCCAGACCTTTCACCTTTTGACGGAGCCGATTGGCAAACAACGCAACAATTAGTCTGGGCCAAAGAGGAAACAATGACGAGCCCAGAGATTAAGAGACTTTTCAGCTTGTTTCTAATCAGAATTAGGGAGATTAGAAACCAAGTCCAGGAAAAAGTGCTATGTGTGGTCTGAGGATTTGCTATGGAACTTTATGTTGAGAGACTGGCGATGCTAATCAGTCTGCATGACCTGTTAGAACATGGCTAGATCCTGGGAAATTAGTACATTTAGAAAAACTTTATTTTAGGGGTGTCCAAAGTGGGGCCCGCAGGCCATTTGTGGCCCTTAAAGTGATATGTGTGCAATTCAAAACAGCAGTTGAAAAACTGCCACAAATTTGGCCAATAGATGCAGACAGAGTTTTAAAATGATCAACATAATTTTTTTATGAATTATCTTTATTATCTTTACAAAAATAAATTCTCTTAAAGGAAACAAACCAATTTTAAAAAAGGAACAACTCACATTTTTCGATAAAAGTTTTTGCGATAGCATCAGGTGGTTTTTCTGCTCTATCAAAATTTGTTTATTTCACAAAACTGCGATGGAAACACTTTTTTCGCATCGTGAGTCACATGACCAACAACCGGACGATACTACTGGCAATTGCTCCTACATATTGACTTATCACATGAACAGAAATATTCACAAGACTTTAACTGCATTTCTTATTTAATCATAACACCTCAATTGTCAAATT
Organism: Poecilia latipinna; assembly: GCF_001443285.1. NCBI lineage: Eukaryota > Metazoa > Chordata > Actinopteri > Cyprinodontiformes > Poeciliidae > Poecilia > Poecilia latipinna. The sequence goes on from NW_015112889.1 coordinate 15,591, forward strand.
AAATGTTTTTTTTTTTGCTAATAGAGGAATATTGATAAAGTTTTACCCACATTTGTAATGGAAACATTAAAACTGCGTTTATCCAGAGACTTTTCCTGAAAAGCCACATTTGCTGCACTCAAATCAGCTTTTATTTGTCATTAAACTTGGGTAAATCTAGCATTTTTAAAGAAAATGATCCTCAACTATTATATTACTTGAAAATGGTCACAAAACAACATTATCGTTTATCATCCAGCAAAATTTGGCCTAATTGCAGCGTCTCTGAAGAAGCCTCTGACTGAAGACTCCATGACTAATGAAATCATGAAAAAGGACAGAAAAGGACAAATTACCCGCCTACCTTTGCTTTGAAGACGTCTGACTTGTCACTGTGCCTGCGATGGCAGACATCCAGCAGTCTGGGAGGAGAACGAAAACACGCGGAGTTAAAGAAAGCGTCTGGCACCAAAATGGGAACGGCTTAAGTCTGAACCTGTCCTCACCTGACGTCCTCTCTGGACAGGACGTCCAGCAGTTTGGCCATGTCTCCTGGCCATTCTCCCAGTTGCACAGAGAATTTACTGACCCGGTCGTCCAGCACCAGAGCCCGGTCCACACACTGCCTCATCAGGTCCGGCTCCATGTTGGCGCTGCTCACCACAACAACCACCCTGCAGCAGAAACGGTTAGCATGAGCCAAAATGGTGGCCGGTGACGTCTAAACATGGGCAGAGTACGCAAAAACTGTACACAAGTAACAGTAGCTCTACTTCAACATATTTTTTGCTCTAGAAGTAAAAAGTTGCACGAAATTAGTCAAGTAAGAGTAAAAAGTATTTGGTAGAAAGTTTATTTAAATACTGAGTAACCGATCAAATTATCATTGATTTAATATTTAAAAATGACATCACCAGGCAGACCAAAATATAAAGTTAAGTGGAAATTTTGGTATTTTAATTTATTGCCATAAATTAAATGAGAATAATTTATATAAATAACAAAAAATAATAAAATCAGGCAAAAGAAATTTTTCCAAATCAGTTTCTCTCAACAAAAAACTTCAACAGAAACTGCAGGTGTGTGTCTGTCTGGTGAATCTTTAGACAAAACATGTTTGTTTTTCATTCAGTGGGTAGAAAATCCAGAAATTTTACTCAAGTAAGAGAAGAAATACTTCATAATGAAATTACTGAAGTAAAAGTAAAAAGTACAAATACTCCTAAAAGTAAATAAAAAAAAGTTACTTAAGTAAATGTAACTAGTTACTGCCCAGCTGTGATAATGTCAACCCACCAGGCTGGCAACTGGGTCAAACCTCAGAGTTTAGACTGAAACCAGCTGCTGAACTACGACGGCGTTAAAATATCTGACCCACTTTTTCCCTCTTAGTTCTGGAAGTTGCCCTGCCAATATGGCAGCCAGTCCCATGGCGCCCACTGTGTCCACTGTGGAGTGCTCCACCTCCTGAAATCGCAGCATCGCCACCAGAGAGTCTTCCTCACTGACAACAAAACAGAAATAAAAAATCACACTGAATTCACCAACTGGGGGATTAAAGATTGCACTGGTGAGATTATTCTGGAGATACAACTTTGTCCGTCTCACTTCTTCGGTAATAACAGTTTTTTTTTGGTGGATTTGGTTGTGGAGCTGCAGTACCTGACAGGGATAACTTTGTTTATCAGTTTCTTGGACTGACAGAAGGTATTTGCACCAAGTGAACGCTCGTTAAAATCTGAAAAGATAAATAATATAGAAACTAGTAAGAAAAGACATTTATTTATTGTGTTCTACAGTCATGTGAACAGAAAGTTACCCGATTAATTAACTAATCGATTCTTTATTATCAGTGTGACTACCTGCAGAAATAACAGTTTAAGGTACAGCCAGAAGTTACATAGTCAAAAATTAAAAGAAATAATTTCATATTTAGACAATAAAAAATTATTTTTCCATGTACAAACTGAATGTTTGTAACTTTGTAGCTTCAAATTAATACTTTAAAATTAAGTATTCCATAGTTAGTTTGAAGCTAAATATTTATCCATCCATTTTTAGATCTAAGCTAATTATTTAGCTTAGATCTAAAAATGTGGTTTGAAACTAAATATTTATTTATTTTGGAGCAGAATGTTTAATTTTGAGCTAAATATTTAGCTAGGTACCTAAATATGTATTTTACTGCTAAATATTTAGCAGTAAAATAAATATTTAGTTTTAAATAAGTGAATAAACAACATGGTGAATTTTGACTTTGAAAAAATGAACCCGTTTTTCTCTGTTTAATTATTAATGCTGTTAGTTTTTGACTGTGTAACTTCATGAACGGCACTTCAAAGTTTGATGGTTTTGCATCAAAGCACAAAGCTAGAAAGAAAAGAGATCAGCAAAGACCCGTTTGCTTCTCACCTCCATACAGCTTCTTATTGGGGTTGCTGTGCAGGTTTTTGATCGGGCTGTCTGCTTTCAGAGACTGCAGCAGCAGAGGGAAACTTTCTGGTTCAACTCCCTGTTAAAGAAAGTTCAACTGTTAATATTTAGACGTACGTAAGCATTTAAAGGGAATGATGTTCAGTGTGGTTGAAATCAGAAAGGCAGATTCTCCATCTAAAACGGATGTCTTGTTTTAAGTGAAATAATCTGCCAATTTAAGTAGTACTTTTTCATCAGCACACAAGAATTACTGACTTAAAACAAGCTACTATATCTTAACTGAAATATTACTGTCCTATTTTAAGAGTACTAATAATAATACGAATAATACTTAAGATTTTGTTTTGATGAAGTTAATTGTACAGGAAACAGCGAATGTGCAAAATATCCATTTTAAATTTTGGATATGGGATGAAAAACGTCCATTTTGTTAATTATGTTTGTTAATCATTTTGTTGAAAGAATTCACAACTTTCTTTGCTTCATTTTATTTTATTCTGGCCCACAAATATGTTTGACTTGACAATTTTGACCCGTGTGACCAAAAGTTTGGACACCCCTGATCTGGAAAGCAGCCTGTAACTTCTAGAAAATGTCTGTCACATTATGAACTATTGATAACGTCTCCATGTAACAGCCTTGGTGTAAACCAGCAGAAAAAGAAGCTTTATCATCATTTAGTACCGCTTATGTGTACTTACTATAACGAGAATCTGGGAGTTGAGGTATTTGAGGGCTGTGGCGGTGCTGGCCAGAAGTCCATACTGTCCTGCTGCAGGAATGACCACTGCATCCACTTTGGGAATCTGGTCAAAGATCTCCATGCCCACAGTTCCCAGTCCTGCCAGGTACGCTGCACTCTCATCTCTGGAAACAAGGAAAGGCTTAGACGGGCACATTCTGCATATTTTTCATTTAAACACTTATGTTGTTTTGTACAATATTATAAATTCACATAAACAAATAACTAAATTCTGTTCTTCATTAAGGAAAATAAATGTTATTGCCTAATTAGCTTGGCATTCCTTTAGTGAACTGTTGATTATTTATAGCAGTTCAGCCATTTCTGCCTAACTTAACGTTATTGTAGTTTAGGATTATTATCCTAAAATTATTGTTGATTATTTTTAGAATATTTGAACAGAAAAAAGTTCCTTAATATGAGATTATTTATGTTTATTACAGAATTGGAACCAATTGAAGGTAAAGTTGCCTTTTGGTAAAACATATTTACAGACTAAATGTTTTCACAGTTTTGATTTAATTATTGTTCTGAGTGTATTTTGATGTGCATTGATGATTCTGATTATATTTCACAAAATGTAATATTTAATGCTTGTTTCATAATTGATTGTATTATATTTTTATAAAGCACTTTGAACTGCCATGTTGCTGAAATGTGCTGTTAAACAAAGAAACTTGAATTTAATTAATTTAGTTAATGATTATTTCAGTAATCGATTAATCACAATTAATCCGATTAATCGTTTCAGTCCTAATATCTGAATATATCAAGACAGCCACACATCATGGTGCTGCCATCACCGTGCTGTGCAGTTTGTTACACTGTTTACTCCAGTTAACTATTAATTGACGATTATTTCAGTAACCGATTAATCTGATTAATCGTTTCAGTCCTAATATCTGAGTATATCAAGACAGCCACACATCATGGTGCTGCCATCACCATGCTGTGCAGTTTGTTACATTGTTTACTCCAGTTAACTATTAATTGATTACTAAATTAATTGATGATTATTTCAGTAACCGATTAATCTGATTAATCGTTTCAGCCCCGTCCTCGTGCTTTACCAGCACATCTGAAGTTTTAAAATTAGACTGACTCTTCCAGGTACAGGTATCCGTTCTCTTTGGCCAGATGGCGGGCGTGGTTCTGGGAGTCGTGGCTGGTGCCGCCGTACGAGATGACCATGGCGCCGTAGTCTCTGTAGGTCCGCAGGCGTGGAGAAGAGCAGCTTGATGGCATGATGGCAAACACCGGTATCTTCAGCTCGGCCGCATGGTGAGCCACGGCCATGGAGAAGTTACAGTCGGTGGCCACGATCACACCTTTCCTCTGCTGCTCCTGGGAGGAAACAAACCCACGGTTATCATCGTGTCCCTGATTCACAAATGATCAGAACAGAAGGAGTTCCTGTATTCACCTGTGTGAGGGAGGTGAGCAGGTACAGCACTCCTCTCTCCTTCACAGAGCCGGTGTAGTGAAGATGCTCCTTCTTCAGGAAGATCTCCATCCCGTACTGCTTGGACAGTCTGGAATACTGCGCACAAACAAGCAGCATCATCTGTTAAATGCTCATTGGCTGCTGCTTTCTGTTCAAAGCAGCTATAAAAGGGGACCTATTATGGAAAATTCACATCTTTGTTCTTCCATTTGCTTCTAAAATAAAGACCAAGCACTTAAAAAAGAAAAGAAAATACACACACATAGGCATTTTTGGGCAAAAACTTCTTGTTTTTTGGTGCCTGGAAAATGAGCCACTTCAAAAACCTTCCAAATGTAACATCACAAATCAGCACCTGTTACCTAGCGACCCCAGCAGAGTTCTGTACTTTACCCAGCAACCCAGCCAGCTGGTTTTACAGCTGTATGTGCTGTACAATGGCTGCTGGAAAAAACAAGTGTTTTGTTGATGACTTACTATTCAGAAACCACTTGCTGCATTCTCTTTAGTTGTGCAGGAGGCTCTATTAATGCTTTTCAAAGATGTGCAGTTGTATAATTGCGCATCTGTTTGAAGCTATTTTCACATACGAGTGTAAGTGTTGAGTTGGGGGGCAGTGTTAGCAGCAGCTTATTTGGATTTAAAGTGACAAGATGCAATAAAACAACTCAAAACAGAACTGAGCAGACTGAAATCTCATTATCTAAGAATGATTTTGTGTAAAAAATGTAATGAACATGTTTTGTTTAGCCCATAAACTGATCCTAACCTGTTCCAGGAAGCATAATACGTCACCTTTAAGGTGATTCAAAAATACTTCATTTGTTCCAAAAGGAAATAGGGTACCGTTAACACAGCCATGAGACGAACTAAGCACAGCCCTTGATTCTGCAGCTTCTAGAACCAAATTTGAGCAAAAACCATCAGTAGTTGTACTTAACAGTTTTTTTTACATCATAGTGGATGAACTTTGACCACTATGATGGTCAAACTCTTCATTCCAACACTGCTTTAATTCATTGCAAGTTCCTCGATTCTCACCTTCCTACTCTGCTCTGTCTCAAATTTCTCCAATTGACATGGATTTCTCTGGCAGAATTTCAACCAAATTAGCTGCCTAAGCTAAACACGCACCACTCTCTGATTGCCTCATAAATTCACACAACCAGCATACCGTGCAAGGGGTCTTCTGTATCGCTGACTGGATCGTGAAGGCCGCCGCGCTGATGTCCTCAAATCGGAGGAACTGAGCCGGAGGTTTGGGGATGATCCTGAACTCACTCACTCTTCTGGTTTTGGGGGGATCCATGAGCTTTATCTCAGGGGTTCCAGCCACGCTGGTTTGGTGGTACTTGGCATCTCCATTGAGAAGTTCCTCCTCACCAAAGTCCTTGAGACGCTCCGGTTCAATGAGAGTCGGCCGGCGGCCCACGGCGCCGTTACACACGGGTTTGTAGGAGCCTCCTGGTAGACTGGGGCCAAGACGCAGTTCCTCCCTAAAATAATAAACAAATGAGAATAATTTTCAGGTGCGTCGGAAGGTATTAAACTCATTGGAAACTCTACTAGAGATTTGTAACGAAAAGCCTGACAAATCTGAATATTTTAAGATTGTTCAAAGACGATCCCCAGACCTCTGATTTGGTCATACGTTTTGGTTCCTTAGCCTCCTGAAAGACCCAATTTTAACCAATTTCAGCTTCTAAAAGGTGGTTTCAGGGTTGGGCAATAAATTAATCTTATCATTGATTTTGTTTTTATTTAATTTTTGGAAAATCTGGATAAATTTCCACTAATGCACTCCTTGGGTTTCCATAGTTCAGAGTGATGTCAGCACATCCACGGCGGCCATTTTGTTTGACAAGCGTGTTTTACAGCATCTATTTCTTGGACTTTGAATTCAGGTCAATTCTATGACTGAATTAAGCTATAAATACTTTTTTCAGTTATGAGATTAAAGTCATAGTATTACAAGAATACGATCATGGTAATAGTATAGTTGTTATATGACAACAAAGTCAAAATAAAATGAGAATCAAGTTTTAATATTATAAAGTTGTAGTATTAGAGGTATGAAGTAGTAATTATATGAAAACCCCAACACAAAAAATAACAGAAAATTAATTATTCCAGTTTTTTCTCTTTAAAGCAAATTTTTTCTTGTATTTTTAAGATGTTCTTCTGGTAAAATTACGTCTTTGTTCTGCTAATAAGATGATTTTTCTCAGAGTTAAAGCTTGCAACTTTTTTTTAGAATAGAAAACAAGAGGAAAACAAGCATTGATTAAAGATATTTAATCGCCGCGCCATTCTCCTCCTAGCACTTCCTGTCGTGTTCTTTGTCTTTTCTGCCTGTAGTAACATCTGGTTGTTGATCACATGACTCGTATGATGTTAAAAAAGTGTTGCAGTTTTGTGACTAATTTCGATGCAACCAAACAAACCCACCTCATCCTAGCTTAAAAACCTTTATCTGAAAACGTTATGAAACATTTTCCTTACATTTCATCTTTAAACTGTGACAACATTCAAGATGGCTGCACATTTACTTCTGCTTGATGCTTGTACCTTCTCAATAAAGCACTTTTATCACAATAAGCACTTTTAAAATGAAAGTTTCTGGTATTTCCAGGGTTATAAGAAACAGAACTGGCCTCAGTAAGTGTAGACAGAAATAATAAATCCTTCAAGTCTGAGCTGAACTGATTCATCCTTCACATCTATCCAGCTTTAAGTGGCTGTGACTGATTACATCAATAAGTCTATTTATGATTTATTGGTTAGTTGAGTTGCTCTTTTAAGGGAGATGTAAATTAAGTGGCAATTTGGAGCTGAAGGGAGGATAGTTTGATTTATAACAGCTTGGTAACTGGACACAATTAATCTGAATTGTTTAATTTTGCTCCATATATACTCTCATTTATCAAAGGACACCAAACAAAACTGGTTTGGATTTTTTATGCATATTCTGAAGCGTAATTTATAGAGCAGGCCTTCTGCAACACAAAGGATTACCCATAATGCATTAAGTAATGTGCTTAGGCACTAAAACAAATCAAAATGGATTTAGCGGATGTGGTTTTATTTCTGTAGATGGCCACCAGGTGGAGCTGCTCTCTCGGATAAATCTCGCTCTGCAGACAACACCCTGCTCTATTTCCTTCACCGTGATCTATTATAAGCAGCACATTCACCTTTCACCTGGTCTCACGAATCCATTACCGCTCTCTGCCCCATTTTATATTTAGTCCAGTGAAAACTGAGTGCCCTTATTATTGTGAATGAGAATAAGAGAAGAGTCCAAAGCTGCACCTGTGTTAGAGCGGCTTTGAATCAAGGGCAGCGTTCAATAATAGTAAAAAAAGGAAAACATGGCAACCTTGAAGAACCTCTTCAAAGGAGAAGAAGAGGGGATGAAGTGGTAAGCAGGAGCTTATTCTGCTTCAAATGGTCCAGAAAAAAATAATGACTGAGGATGAAGCAAAGCGGGTCAAGGAGGCATTTAACCCAGCAGGCTTTTATCATTTTAACAGGTCTTCCTCAAAGAGTTCATTTGGATGAATGGTGAAGCTTTTTCTGAAGGCCATGGCTGCTGACGCTGCTTTATTTAATGTTCGCTGCGAAAACACAAAGTCTTACCAAGTATTCTTTGGTCAAGTTTCTCATGCTAATATCTTAGTTCACTTGAAATAAGACAAAACTATGATAAAAGTCATTTTTAGCAAGATACAGACATTTGTTTTAAGTGAATCCTTTCTTAATTTTGGTGAAAAAGTTCTAACTCCATTGGCAGAATCTCATAATTGATCTGCCAATTGAACAAGTATTTTTTAAAATCAATATTAAGGAATTATTTACTTAAAACAAGCCTCCATATCTTGCTGAAAAGTTACTTTAAGTTAGTTTTGTCTTATTTCAAGCGTAATAAGACATTTACACTAGAAATAAGTAAGACTTTGTGTTTTTGAAGTGTACCAAGCATTCTTTTTGGTCTAGTTGTTCATGTAAATGTCTTAGTACACTTGAAATAAGACAACACTATCTTACAAATAACTTTTCAGCAATCTAAAGGAGCTTGATTTAAGTCGATGATACATTAATATATCATTTATAAAATGGGGGAAATGCCATAATCTACCACTTTTTCATAATGTTATGGAATTTACTTAAAACAAGCTCCTATATCTTGCTGAAAAGTTACTTTTCCTCTTATTTCAAATGTAGTAAGATATTTGCACTGAAAACTAGACAAAAATACTTGGACAGATTTTGTGTTTTTACAGTGTTGAGGTTTGGAATCAGTTTAATTTCTTGACTGGTTTGCTTTAGTCTGCATGAGTGCAGAACTAAAAGTATGACCAACTGACCGTTAGGAGGCTCTTCTTCAGTTTCTGTCTGCCTTTCTGGCAAAACGATCAAAATGAACAGGAAACCAAACAGAGAAAGAGAATTTTGTGGGAATCGGATGGACCAACTGAGAAGGTAAACTCGGCCTGGTGAGCCAAATCAAGGATATGAAAGACCAGTAACTGTGTTTCCATTACAAATGTGAGCAAATCTTTGTCAATATTCCGCTAACGGTGAAAAAACACAATTTTGCAATTGTGGTGTTTCCATTAAATAAGAAATAAAATTAAAATCACAAGTAAATAAGCTTGTTCACGCAATAAATCATTAAAAATCATAGCAGTGATGGATGTTAACAGTTCCAGGTGATGTATTCATAATTTAGTCGTGGTGCTAGCACTCATCATTCGCCAGCCATGAGAGGAGACGATGAACCTCTTATATTTCGGAACGTTTCGGGAAAATTATAGTTGCAGATTTTACAGAAGAACTATCAACCTGCCCAAGGGACAGATAACTTTTTATGAACTGTGCCATGTCATGAGAGCTCCAGTGAAAAGAAAAACATCCTCCTACCACTTCCTTTCATCTTCTTTATTTATTCATTTTTTATTTAAAACAGATAATAATAAAAAAGACAACAGAACAAGCAATCAGCAGGACAGAACAAAACATGTGCATTCATAACCAAGAACAAAATTATTAGTTTACCACTACCTTTCTGTTTGAAAGAGAGTATTTATCTTCTTTTACCAGTAGAAACATCCGGTTATTGATCAGGTGTTTGACGCAAAAAATGTTTCTATATGGCTAACAAACCACTTAGCAAAAACTTTTTTTTTTAATCGAAAAACGTGAACTTTTTAGAAATTGGCGTGTTTCTATTACACGAATTTATTTTCGTACTTTTAATTTGATGGCCAACAAAAAACGCAGCTACAAAGATTTGAGCACATTTGTAATGGAAACGCAGCTGATGTTGCAGGTAGAGCTACAATGGCTGCTAGCTTGGGGCAGGTCAGGGGTGCGGGTCTCTACTGGTCGCTACGTCCCACCTCGCCCAGAACGGGTCATTCTCCTCGCTGTCTTTAATTGCAGGCCTCGGTGCAAACAAACGCTCCAGTCGCTCGCTCAGGTAGCTGGAGTAGAATAACTGGGCCGCAAAGTTCATCCTGACCGAGGAAACAACGAATCCCCCTCCTGCTCGGGCTGCTGCGTGTCCGAGGGAAAACAGGACACTGACTGGAGCTTCTGCCCAACCCGAGCTGCCTGCCCCGGAGGTATTTAAGAGCGGATTACCTGCAGACACATGGCGGCTGTGGAGAGTCTCTGCTGTGGCTCTATTCCTGGGCGCGGATTACTTCCCCTTTCTGTGACGCCATGCTAATCAGACGGTCTAAGGAGATAGATGGAGAATTAGGGTTTATCTGGAGGCAGGTGAACTGGAAGCTACGCCACACAAGAAACAACCGTGGAGTGAGAAGGAAAAGTGAAAATGTTAAAGATTTTAGGGGGAAAAACCTTTTCTTGATTTACTGCATCGAAGGGGAAGAGGTAATATCAGTTTGGGAAACTTTTAAGAACACACAAAGAGTTTAGTTTATTTGGTGGATTTCAGGAGATGTACACTGCAAAAACACAAAATCTTACTAAGTATTTTTGGTCTAGTTTCTAGTAGTACACTTGAAATAAGACAGCAATTTTTCAGCAAGACAGGAGTTTGTTTTAACTCAACAATTCCTTAATATTGATGAAAAAGTACTAGTTCTACTGGCAGGTTCTTTCACTTATAACATGGGAAAAAGTCTGTTATTAGTGAATTGTTACCTAACAATATCCTACTAAATAACACAAAAAACGTATAATTAAAAATACAACCATGTTTTGCTATTTCTATTTTACATCCCAAGTAGTTTTGGTCCAATTTCTAGTGTAAATATCTTGGTACATTTGAAATAATGCAAATTTAACTTAGAAGTAACATTTCAGAAATATACAGGAGCTTGTTTTAAGTAAATAATTTTTTAATGTAGAAAAAATGTATTGTTATTGTGAAATAATCTGCCAGTGGAAATAATACTTTTTCATTAACTCCTATATCTTGCTGAAAAGTTACTTGCAAGTTAATTTGTCTTATTCCATGTGTAGTAAGATATCTGCAGTAGAAACTAGACCAAAATTAGTTGGTAAGATTTTGTGTTTTTGCAGTGTAACCAGGACAGAATAAAATAGATGAAACTGGCTCTAGCTAAGTCACAGCAGGAGGTTCAGATCCTGTTTAACTCTGATCAGGTGTCCAATGTGATCCTCAAATCTGTATTTAGCAGCAACCGTAGACGCCAAGAATTACTGGAAAGAGCTCCTGAAGGTAACATGAGTGTTCCCAAAATGTAGGATATGTGAAAGGAAGGATGGCACAAACAAACTAAAATAAAGAAATTAAAACATTCTGGCTGAGGCGTTCTGTTGGCTCACAAAGTTTCTGAACTCAATGCGTCAGCACCGAGGCGAACTTTTAACTATTTACAGCTAGAATTTTTCCTATTTCATCATAGGTTTTGGTTCTCCTCCTAACAATGTTGGAAAAACATACAAAATGCATTCTTGGGCATCTGTTGTGCTTTATTTTAAAGTTATGACAGGTTTATCTGTTATCTGAGATTCACTACTTAATATTTCCAACAACACTCACATTTTACATGGTACTAAATTCATCACTATAATAATCCCAAGAGTTTATACATCATTAGGTCATTTAATTTTTCCTGCACCCAAACATTGGAACAACTTGCATTAAGGTTCAGTACGCTAACTATCAATCCAGTAAAAAACATAATATATGATCAATGTAACTTTTTTTTAAACTGTTGATTTATTATGTGTACATAGCACGTTTAGTCAGTTTGAATTTGGTTGTTTTAATTTATTTTGTTTCCTTTATGGTATTCTTCTGTTTTCCGATATCTATTTTATTATGTTTTAATGTTTCCTGAACAGGTCGGTTGTCGTGAAAATAAGAATTTGTTTTAAATCAAATTGCTTAAATAAAAGAAAGATGAGATTTCCACTTCTCAGTTCAGCCTACTTTGAGTTCCGTTTGGGTTGCTAGGTAACGGGGCTGACCTTGGCTGACGTTGCTAGGTAACGGGGCTGACCTTGGCTGAGGTTGCTAGGTAACGGGGCAGTGCCCACCAATTGTGACTAAATAACAAGGAGTTTTTCAAACGGCTCGTTTTCCAGACAACAAAAAACCTTTAGTTATTGATAGAAAACAGATGGATGATTTTTTTTAAGCGCTTGGTCTGTTTTCAGAGACCAAGTACAAAAATGTTTTCCCGTTAAAAGGTGCAGTTTGGCAGGGAAAAGGTTGGATTATTTGCACAGTGTGCAAATAAGCACAGTGTGCTTATTCACTGTGCTTATTTGCAGTGTGAATAAGCACACTGCAAAAACACAACATTTTTTAGCGCAAATATCATAGTACACTTGAAATATGGTAAAACTAACTTACAGGTAACTTTCCAGCAAGATAATTTAGCTTCCGTGAAGTAAATAATTTCTTAATATAGATGAAAAAGTACTAGTTCTATTGGCAGATTATTTCACTTTTATCTGTATTTTCCCATAAATGACGTAATCTGCCAGTGGAAGTACTTTTTCATTTTTAGTAATGAAACTCAAAATGATGAGTCAATCACAGTGACTACACTTTATAGCATATTTAGTCACTACAAACTCCACAGAAAACAAAGTACTAAACTTTAAGGGTTTTCTTGGATTTTTTAGGTGAGACCAAAAGAGAATAGATAAAGCTCCAGTCAGGATTATAGTTTCCATATATTTTTGATCACAGCACTTACACTCTAAAACTGTATTATAATCACTTCAAAATCAGAGGAAGCTTGCAACGTTCACAGATAGTTAATAAAAAGGCGTAAACCACCAACTAAAAGCAGCAACAACCCCTAAACAGTAAACAGACGTGGATTTAAAATCTTTGGAGGTTGACATTAACAGAAAGTCTGAGCTACAGCGGCTTATAATCTGATATAACTGAACTATATTTAGCTCAAAGCTAACTAAATATTTAGCTAGCTCAGAGCTAAATATTTAGTGTGGAGCTAATTATTTAGTTCGTAAGCTAAATATGTAAGATGCTAACTAAATATTTTACTTGCTAACTAAATATTTAGCTTCAACTGATTATTTAGCTCGTGGAGCCAAATATTTAATTGGTAAATAAAATATTTAGCTTGATAATTAAATATTTAGTTGATATTCAAATGAATAATATGGTTAAAGGGACTAAACCCCCATTTTTTCTCTTATGAAACAAAAACAAATTTTTACTGTTAATTTTGACTATAAGTTTAATAATAGCACCCCATATTCTCTAAGATTGAGTAAAGACTTGTGCTGCTCAATAAAAAGCCAACAGCACTCAGGCAGGAGTAAATTGATCCGCGCTCCATTTTCTCAGGATTTTCCACTGTCCGGCGGCCATTTTGGGCCCTCTGCCCTTTTAGTAAACAAATCAAAACAGCTGAAGCACTGAATGATGACGCACCAGGTAACCAAGAGCATCCAGGTAAATCCGAAGACAAAGGAGCTGCCATTCGGACGTAGGGATCGTCTTGATCCCCACTGGCTTTAATACGGACTCAGCATGGAGCATTATAGAGCTTACCTGGCAAGCTTTGAGGTCTAATCACTCAGTTTTATTATTTTTATTCCAGCATAACAAAAAACACCAACTGTTTACAATAATATGATTTTTATGCATAAAACAGTTCGGGGGTCTATGCTTTAAGGGATCTACAGAATAAGCAGTAAATGACCCTGAGGAGTAATAATTTACTAGCTTCCCCCCTTTATCTCTTTAGTTGAGCTGTTGATAGCCTCCGTAAGTACAGAAAAGCCACAATAGGATTAGAAGAGGACAAAGTCAAGGAAAATCAAGTGCAAGTAATGACTTCACGCGCCCTGCCGCGCACCCCATTCAGAGTAGATTCAACATCTCTGAAATGGCAGGTAGGCAGTGCTCTGACAGGCCTTAGGTTGAATGAAAATAAGAGATACGTGAACGGCCGGAAGAGGAGGGGAGGACAGGAATAGACGGAGAAAAGGTGGCCCCGCCTCCAGGAATCCGTCACACCACGGATCAGCGTGGCACCAGCCAACAGTCATGTGATCCTCTGGTTTTATGCGCTCTGAAGACCTTTTGTTCTTTACATTGTGTCTGCTGGCTCTTCCTGAGCCGACACTCGCAAGATGGCTGAAGGGTCACAAAGACAAACAAACAAACCTACAACTAAAATGGATGAAATCTCCATTTTAGTTCTTTCATATCAGTTTGATGAACTCTAAAGTCTAAACCTGCGGTGTACCTCAGGGGTCTGTACTTGGGCCTGTCTTTCTTGACTCAGAGAGAGTCTGTATACTGCTATAAATTTTTCAAAATGAAAGAAACAAGTAAAAAAAAAATTGATTTGAAGGTTAGAAAATGTTACTGACTGGAAAACTTAAAGTGCTTTTACACTGAAACATCTGAAACAGGGTTTTGGCCACAGAAACGTCAACTTTTAAAATACTGTCCTCACTTTCATTCAATATTTAATAATTATTACATTTATTGAATTATGCCTTCTGATTTTAGTCGGCCAGGAGCTATTTTATTTTTTCTTTTGTCAAAATCTTTTCCCGTTTGCTCCTGCTATGCTAGCTTAAGGATCAAAGTTCCACATACACATTTTTTCATTTGTAGCAAGACATTTATGCTATATGAGTGAAATAATCTGCAAGTAAAACTAGGACTTTTTTGTCAATATTAAGGAATTTTTGGCTAAACATCGTGTATCCTGCTGAAAAGTTACTTGTTAGTTTCGTCTTATTTCGACTACAAACTAGACCAAAAATACTTGGTAATATTTCACGTTTTCTTTGGCTCTCCACAGACTCTACCCAATTCCAAACATTAATATTACTCATCAGTAAAAGATTACTTTAAACCTAAATCTGCTGCGTGAATTAATGATTTGGCTCATATCTGTATTTCAAAGAGAAAACGACATTTGCTGAATTTCCACAGTTTAAATATTCATAACACCCACACAAAGTTTAAAAACGAACTACATCAGAGAGATCCCATGTTTTAAAATCTGGGAGCACTCTTCTCCGTTCGAGGGGTTTGGAGGATGATATTGGAAATGTGACATTTAGCCGTTTCTTATCTCGACACGTCTTTGACCTCTCTCCTTCGGTTTTTATCTGTTTACAGTCAGACGTGCCTCCCAACCCCGTCCTGTCATAAAAAACCCCCGATCCCTTCACTCGTTTGCCCCCCAGTTTTGTTCGCCGCCGTGCTTAAACCGTAGATCTACTTAAGCGGCCAGACGAGTGCGCCAGAGGAGGAGGAGGAGGCTGAAGACGGTCTGGCTTAACGGAGATAGCCGTGTTTACGACGCAACAGTCGAATCGGTCTGTGTGTGGGGAGGCGTGCGAGTCGGAGAGACAGGGAGAGCGAGACGGGTCAGTTCAGTGGGAGGTACAGGAACTAATCAATGCAATTATATATATAAAAGGCGGTCAGATTTTCCCAGAAGGAGGAAAGCAGCTTTAATCCTGGTGTGTTTTTACCATGAGGCATTTCAAATATTAAATTGAGAATAATTAGAAGGTTGTTCTGGTTTAAAATGAGAAATATTTGATGCACTGCAGTCTAGTGATGCAAGTCGGTGTAAGACAGAACTGATTTATTTCAAGTGCTGTGTTTCCAAGACGTGCACTGCAAAAACACCAAATCTTACCAAGTATTTTGGTCTATTCTAGTGCAAATATCTTAAGATGAAACCAACTTTTCGGGCAGATATAGGAGCTTTTTTACGTCAATAATTCCTTAGCAGTGAAGAAGAGGTACTACTTCCACTGCCAGATTATTTCACTTTTATAAGAGAAATAATCTGTCAATGGAACGACTACTTCTACTTCGATATTAAACGGGCAGTATTAGGTATTTTTCACCCACCTGGTGTCATCTTAAAGCAAAATCAAATAACTATGTTACGTTCAGTTAGTATAAATATTATACTTACAGCTCTGGAAAAAATTAAGACACCACTTGAAATGATCAATTTCTCAGATTTTACTCTTTATAGGTTTATGTTTGAGTAAAATGAACATTGTTCTTTTGTTCTATGAACTACTGACAACATGAAAGTCCAAGCAAAAATTTAGTATTTATTTGCAGAAAACGAGAAATGGTCAAAATAACAAAAGAGATGCAGCGCTTTCAGACCTCAAAGAAAGCAAAGAAAACAAGTTAATACTGATTTAGAAATAACAATATTAATGTTTAAATCAATATTTGGTGGAATAACCATCAGGTTTTCAATGGGGTTCAGTGCAGTGGGCTCTTCATTTTTTTTAGAGTTGTATATCAAATATAACTTAAAACAAAATTATTTTGTAATTTAACGCATTGAAATTGGTCCCTTTCTGAAACTCCGCCTTCAGGATGTCAATACAACATGGCTCCTCTATTGACCTTTTAACTACGTTTTTTCCAGTGTTTCAGTGACAAGTAGCTTGCATAATGAGCTCCGCTGATGTGCAGTTCAGCCAGGTGTTTGCTAATTGCTGCTAGCTAGTCTGAAGGAGTTGAGTAGAGGAGCCACAAGGCTGCTTGGAAACTGCAGAGGTGGAGCTGCGCCTCGAAGGCGGAGCTAAGTCCCACCCAGGTGTTAACACACCATGGTTGCCACGGAGATTAAAGGATTTCTCAAACATTCACGAAATAATCAAGGCAACACTCCAGGTATGTTTTGATGAGGGAGTAATATATGATATAGAGCTCAAAGAAGTCAATTTTACATGTTACTGCCTCTTAATTTGTGGAACTATTCATGTTATTTAGGGGAGATAGAAACTCTGGAAAAAAATGATTTAGATAAAAAATTAAAAGTTTGTGACATTGTGTGACCTGAAAGTCTGTATTTGATGTTTGACATATTTTTTTTCTTCACCAATAGAAACCCCATCGTGTCATGTTTTTCTCTGGGTAAAGATGATTTGCATCAATATCATAATGAAGAACAGACACTGGTTAGTAAATATAATCCAGGTTTCCTGCATAGCAGCCAGTTTCCAACTGGACTGAGATCTGAGTCCCTCCCCTGAACGTCCCACTTCTTCCAAATAACTGAGACTTTTTGTTCTGAATTTAATATTTTTGTTAGGAAACTGGGAACAACAGAGTCGAGGAGGGAAGGATTACGGATAAAGTAAGTGAACATTTAATGCAAATCACTTAATGCCTCTGAACTAAAAAAAATACCTGCGCTTCGTCCCTTCTGTTCGTTGTTGTTCACCCACTCTCCAGTTTTTATCATCCAGGTCACACCATGACCCGACCTTCCTGCTCATCTGTCGGACTCCTGCTTCTCCTGATTGGCTACGTAGCAGCAGGTAAGTGGTGTGGATGGTAGCAACATGCAGTGGGAAACACAGATTCTGCATACGTGAATACAGAGCCTGATCTGAATCCAGACAAATGAATCTGTGTTTTTCCAGCACATCTGCTTTTAATATATCCGCAGTTGTTGCTTCATTTCTTCAGAATCACTGGCAGCAAAGTTTCTAACAAACCAGACCCTTTGGTTTGTTGCTGGAATTTAATGAAAATTTACAAAAACAAAGACAAATTCTGAGGAGAAAAATGTAAGCGGCATTAATAAACTCAATCCAATAATGTTAACACAGAAACATCTTTTATCTCATTAAGTATATTTTTTAATACCAATACCTTTTCCAGCAGAAGTCACAGTGACCTGCACTGAATCCACAATGAAGGTTGAGGTTGAAAAAGCTTCCTTCTTTCGACTCAAGGAGGACGATCTTTGCCTTATTGACTCCAGCAACGCCGTCTGCCGTCTTGGCGAGCACTCCAACCGAACTCACATCGTCGCCATCATTCCTCTCAACGACTGCGGTACCGAGATCGAGGTGAGAACGGGTCATTTGATACGTCCCACTCATTATCTCCCAATGAGTTTTAACACTCATCATTTTCCCTCTGCAGGAAAACGATGATTACCTTATTTTCAAGAATGAGATCACCATTAAGGAAGACGACCCCAAACACCTCATCACCAGGAAGCACCTGGCGGAGGCCCGGTTCTACTGCCAGTACCCCAAACGGGGGAATGTGAACCAGATATACTTGGCACACAGAGAGAACGTCACGGTGTGGGATAAAGGTTTCGGGACGTTCACTTACCAGTTCGAGTTCTACAAGGACGACCAGTTCAATGCTGTATATGACTCAAACTCATATCCACTGCTGTTTACAATCGGAAACAGGATCTACATGCAGATCGACGCCAGCTCCTCTATCAAGAACACGCAGATCTTTGTGGAGTCCTGCAGAGCTGCACCGTATGACAACCCCAACTACCGTCCCACCTACACCATCATTGAGGACGGGTAATGCTGCGTTCACACCAATCGCGTTTTGAGCGCCAGCTGCGTCCGCTTTACATTCAAAGTCGTCGAGGCGCGTTTCGCGCATCTACCGCTGCGCAATTTGAGCATTTGATGCGGGTGAAGCGCATCTAATGCTTCCGTTGAAAAATCTGAACTTTCGCCGCTCAATGCAGAGCGTCAACCAATCAGAGAGACTCTTCTCTGTGTAGTGGTGAGTTTTCCGATCTCAGGAAAAAAAACAAAAAACTGTGGAGGATAAACAAAGGCTGCGTTCACAATGCACCTTTAAGTGACTCAATTTCGATTGTCAAATCATATTTTTTCCGTCGTGGTCGTTTACACTTCCAAATACATACGACTTGCATGTGTCGTTTGTGAAACAACACTTTCACGTCGTTTGTGAAAGGAAAACTACCTGAAAGTGTCCCGCCTGTGCAGTAGAGGGCGCAATAACGACACACATAGAGAAGTGCTCAGCAGTTGCGGAAGTAAACGTGGATGCTGGTGGAGCATAGCTGACACAGCTGAAGTTGTTGGCTGACCGGAGGCAGCACTTTAACAACCTCATCCTCATTAATGTCCGCCATGGTTGTTGTTTCTCTTCCCGCTTGCGCGTATCGGGACGCAGAACAGTGACATGGAAGAGGATCAAAGACGGTCAGGTTGGTTGGATGCGAGCTGGACGTTTAGATTCAGGTCACATTTGAAAAGATCGGATAAGTATCGGATATCCAAGCAGCCTGGGACGCATTCGAAAAAAAAAAAAAATCCTACCTGTGTTGTTGAAACTGTCATGAAAAGATCAGATACAGGTCGCACTAAATCAAAAATAATCGGATTTGTCACTTCGGGCTGCTGTTTTAATCTACGACCAACCAAGTTATGACTATAGAGACGGGAATAGAAAGGACCTTGCTTGGAAGAGGATCAGCGAGGTCGTGGGAATGTCAGGTAAATTATAACTTTTACTATTTGAAAATATTTTCCCGCATTTGAGCTGTCCAAATCTGACCAACAAAAACGTTACATAAACGTCCATCGAGAGCGATTTTGACGCATCTGACGCGCGTCTAGTGCAAAATGTGAAGCGCCTGACTTCTGAGTGCACACGCATCAAACTTGAAGCGTCGGACGCATTTTTGACGCGCGAAACGCGTTGGGTGTGAACGCAGCATAAGTTTTCAGCTGGTTTAAGAATGCATAATGTTAATGGTGCATCACCCTTAAGAACTTCTCAGTATAATTAGATATACAAGGCATTCAGATGAAATAAAAAATAAATAATTCAAAGTAAAATTTCAAGAAACTGCATGTTCATAAAACAAGCAGGTTAGTTAAAAGAAAATTTCATTTAAATTTAAATGAGGTTTTCGAAAGAACCATTTTATTTAACAAACTTCTCAAAATGTTTGCTGATGATGAGGTTGATGAGTCAGTGGTCCATCAAGGTGCTTTAAATCAAATTAAGCTTATGTGAGATTTGATTTCAATCAGATGCTTAAAGGACACGACTGTGCAGAAACACCCAACGGCCAACAATAAGCAGTTCAAGTTCAGCATGGAGGCCTTCAAGTTCATCGGATTGCATGATCAGGTGAGAAATAAACTTGCTGGCATTTATTTTTAACTGAATTGGAGTATTTCAATCTATAGAGACCCACACAGGGAACAGCAGCAAAGAAAAGCAAGGACAGCAAAAGAAAAACTACACTTTAAAGTGTTCCAGTTGATCTGGGTTGTTAAATAGAAAGTATAAAGCTAAATGTTGGTTCTCCATGTTTGATTCTTTTTCCTGGTTGCTAAGTCTTGCTCCAGTATTAAAAGTATAAAGCTAAATTAACAAATTATTAAAATATTCAGAGTGAAAACACAGCAGAATTAGTGGTTTCTGTTAATGGCTGTGCCGTTTGTTGAATTCAGGTGTACATCAGCTGCACAGTCATGATGTGTAAATCAGGAAACCGTAACTCCAGGTGCTCGAAGGGATGCGTCGAATCCCCAAAGCACAAAGCCCGCAGAAATAGAGAGGCTGTGATCGAGAGTGGAAAGCACTTTGTTTCCCAGGGTCCTTTGCGTCTAAAGCGTGAAGCAGACCCCGCTGGAGGCTCAGGTAAGGAAACCATGTGGAGAGGTTTATTTAAAATGTGAACAGGACTAACAGAAACGTGTTCCCCTCGTGTGCAGAGTTCGACATGAACCCGAGCCTGGTGTTTGTGGCTGGTTGTCTTCTTGTTGCTGTTGGGATGATCTGCGGCGTGATCATCTACAAAACCAAAACCTCCAGGGTCAAATATCAGCCTCTGCTTCCATATGAAAGCTAAACCTGCAGCATCGGCCAAACTGCTTGGATAATCTGAACATGGGATTCTGATGCTGCGTTCACACCAAACGCGTTGCGCGCGCCAAAAACGCATCTGATGTTTCAAGTTTGACACGTGTGCACTTTGAATGCAGATGCTTGACATTTAGCTCTAAACCTAGCATTTCGCACGTCAGGAGGATCTGGTTTACTTTCAGTCTATGGACAGTAAACCAGACTCTCCATAGACTGACGGTGTGTCAAAATCGCTCTAGCAGTTATTTTCCATTGCCGGCTTGATGCGTCAAACACGCCAAAAGCTTCGATTGCTCAGCGCTAGGCGCATGGAACGCGCCACAACGGGCCTTTGATGCGCGATACGCGTTTGGTGTGAATGCACCATGAGTGTTTATGAGCTAATTAATCTTTTATGATCCAAGAAGCTACTCAAAAAGTTTTGGTAATTTCTTTCATATTTTACATCATAACAAAGAAGTATCCTAAATCACATTTTCCTTCTCTTTAATTATAATCTCCAGATTTAAGAAAATGCACCTTAAGCTTTTATTTTATGATGGAAGTCTACAGATCTTTTTTGGAAAGGAATTATATTTTAGCATTTTTATTTTCTGTCAATTCCAAAGTGTATATAAGTGGACTTGTTATTTCTGAATGTGTCAATAAAAATACAAATTTTTGCTTTTTATTGGACAAATCACTGAAACTCCTCAGTGAGTGCTTCAACATACAGTTATCAATGAGGGATCTAATGAAAGGTAATGATCACAGGAATCCTCTGCTAGGCACAGAGTTACAGATAGTGTGAATTACTTGTAACTGCAGATGTATAAACACAGCTTGAAAGCTTGGAAACTGCAGCTGTGAGGAGGAGGAGGAGCTGTGGCTTAAAGGCGGAGCTAAGTCCCCTCCAGGCGTTTTGAATAGCTGAATGGTTGCCATGGAGATGAAAGGATTTTTTTCAAACATGCATGAAAGAATCAGGGAAACACTCCAGGTAAGTTTTGATGAGGAAACACATAACATTATAATGTTATATGTAAAAGAGTCGATTTTACATATAACTGTCTCTTTAACACTTTGTGGGGCTGTTATTGACATTATTCAAAGTATTTAGGGGGGGAGACAATCAAACTTCCTTAGACATTGCATGACCTGAAAGTTTTAAGTCTTAGTCTGATGTTTGACATATTTTTCAGTCTGGAAGCCACCAAGAGAAACCTCATCATGTCATGTTTTCCTTTGGGTAAAGATGATTTGCATGAATATCATAAGGAAAAACAGAAACAGGATAATAAATATAATCCAGATTTCCTGCAGCTGAACTAAGACTGAGTCCCTCCCCTGAACATCCCACCCCTTCCCACAAACTGAGACTTTTTGTTCTGCATTTAATGTTTTCATTAGCAAACTGGGAGCAACAGAGTCGAGCAGGAAAGGATTTGTGAGCGCTTACTGGAAATTACTTTGTGCTTCTGGAAATTCTGCTTCTGGATAAAAACAAAATCTCCACGCTTTGTTCCTTCTCTCTTTTTTTTTTTTGTTCACACACACTTCAGTTTTTATCACCAGCTGTACCCAGGTTTGCCTCCACACCATGACCCGTCCCTCCTGCTCATCTGCTGGACTCCTGCTTCTCCTGATTGGCTACGCAGCAGCAGGTAAGGGATGGGAGCAGCTTGCAGTGGGAAACACAGATTCTCCACAGATTTCTGTGGATTCAGATCCAGCCTGAATCTGAATCCAGACACAGGAACCTGAGTTTTGCCAGCACATCTGTTTCTGATTTAGCTGCAGTTGTTGCTTCACTTCTTCTGATTCACTGGCAGCAAGTTTCTAACAAATACTTCAACAAGCCCTTTTGTTTCTTACTGATATTTAATGGAAATTTACAGAAACAAAGACAAATCCTGAAGAGAATTACAACCAGGTTACCCTGCTGAAGTTAAACAACCAAATTATACTAACAGTAAAAATTTTTCTTTCATCTCTTTAACTATATATTTTTAACTTACTATTGATAAATCCTACTAAATCATGAGTCAAACTGGTGAAAACAACATAATTTCAAGCTGACATCATGTTGAAAACAGGGAAACCGTGAATGCTGACAGCAGCTGAACGGCTTCCAGCTGCTGGAGGTTTAGTTTCAGCCTGAAACAAAGTCCAACTGCTGCAGGATGTGCAGCTGCCTGCAGTAAACCTACAGTAGCGTTTATTACTTCTGATCATAAACTGTTGTTTTAACGCAGCAGATTATGTTGTCATATTTCTAAAATGCAAAAGCAAAATCTATCAAAATCACCTTTTACCACCATAAACATTTAAGGGTTTTTTATTGTGATTTTGTGAGAAAGGCCTATCATAAGTTATACAGATTTGTAATTTGTAAGAAAAAAGATTGATTTTCACATAAATATCTGAAAAGTGTGGAGTGTAATTTGCATTAAGCCCCGCTGAGTCCGTGCACATTTGACTTTAAATCCATCTCTTGGAGTTTGTCTCAGTTTTGACTGAAATATTTGCTTATAACTCACAAGTTCAGACAGATTGAATGGAAAGCATTTGTTTCCTCAGTTGGACTTTGACTGGGCCATTCTAATACATGAATACACTTCGATCTGAAGCTCTCTAGCTTTGGTTGTTTGTGGTCATTGTCCTGCTGCAGGGTGAGCCTTTTTCATCAATATGCAAGAATTATTGACTTAAAACAAGATTCTGTATCTTACAGAAAAGTTACTTCAAAGATAGTTTTGTGAAGTAACATATTTGCACTGGAAACTAGGCATAAAATACTTGGTAAAATTTTGTGTTCTTGCAGTGTAGGAAAATCTTGAAGTGTTTTGGTGTGATTTTTTCCAAATCTGCTGACGCTGTTTTTTGTGGAACAAAAAGGAAAAAATGCTTGCATGAGCTGGAAAAGGGGAAAACTCTTCCCAACTGAGCCACATGTAGCTTTCTTCTCGATGCACGACTTTCTCCCCACATGCAGTTTTATGGTACACACAGTCCTGGGATGAGGCATTCATCGTGAAGCTCTCGGCTGGAAACTCTGTGCGGCTCTGGCTCTCAGATGGGGGCACAGCTGTGGTTTGGATGGATTTAAGAACCTCTTCTCCATTTTATTTATCTCCTTCCTGATTGGAAAACCAGCATAGCGCTGTGGTTCTCGTGAGCTGCACAGGAAATAACGCAGAGATGCGTTTACATCCAGCTGCTTTTACCGTCTTTCATGATTAATCTGTCACCTTTGAAAGAAAGCAGGAAACATGGGATGCCAAGTTATCACACACCTGAGCGAGTTCAACAAAACCTCCCACTGTGGAGCACAGGTTAGAGCAGACAGCTGCTGTGTGTCCACGCTCACAGAGTCCATCCTGCTGTTTACACTGCAAAAACACTAAATCGCACCAAGTATTTTTAGTCTATACTCCAGCACTAATGTCTTTGTACACTTTAAGACAAAACTAGCTTCCAAGTAACTTTTCAGCAAGATATAGGAGTTTAGTTTGAAGGTGGTCTATTATGCTTCCTTGAACATGTTGGGATAGGTCAATACAAAACATGTTCATTACATTTTTTTTTGGGCAAAATCATTTTTAGATAAGATTTTTGTCTGATCCTTTAAGAATGAGCTGTTTTAGGGTCTTCTGACACTTTAAATCTAAATAAGCTGCTGCTGGCCACAACCTCCTAACTTAACGTTTACACTCACACATGAAAACGGCTGCAAACACATGCAGAATTATACAATTACATATCCTTGAAAAGCACCAGTAGTGGTTCCTGTACAACTAAAAATATTGCAGCAAGGGATTTCTGGATGGTAAGTCAACAACTAACGCTTTATTTTACAGCACATACAAGTGTAAAACCACCTGAACAAATGTGCTGGAACCCAGCTTTGGTTGCCAGGTAACGGGCGGAACTCTGCTGGGGTTGCTCAGCAACAGGGTAACCCAGGGGTTGCGATTTGGGAGGTTTTGGAAACAACTAATTTTCCAGACACTGGAAAACATGAACTTACTGCCAGAAAACATCTGTAGTAAACCTTACATCCCGCCAGCCAACATCATGGAGTCTGGAAAATGTTTTCAAAGGAAGCTATTGTGAAATAAAGGCAGTTCTCTCCTTTGGGAAGTGAGTTTTGATGGATTAGATCACTTCTGGTGATTCGTATAACTAAAATCAAGGCAGCTGCAAAGAATAACTGTGTATACTTTCTGGAGGTTTTCCAATACATGTCTCCAAAGAGCAACCAGGAGGTCTGAGATCATGGAACAAACGACATCACTGTAGTTTAAAACTGAAAATTTATCTGAATCTAAATGTCAAAAAAAGTAAAAAACAAAACAAAAGAAATCCAGCTGCAAGGAGTAAACAGAGGAAGCTTCATCTGACTGAATGAAAACAGTTTCAGTACAAACACTTTGGCTCAACAATGATGTAATTCCCAAATTACTTTGAGTCCACAGCGAAGCAGACTCGGTCAAAACGGTGTCTCTCAATGCTGAAACACTCAATCCAATCACAAACTAGACAGTGCTGTCCACTTTCATAGAATAGACATATTCCAGCTTAGATCAAACTTTCAGCAGCTCAACATACGACAGTTTTACTAAGAACAAATAAAAAAATAAAATATTACAAGATACAACAAAATCATGAGGAAAAACATTATGAGAATAAAGTCGAAATATTTAAACAATAAAGTCATAATAATAGTAAATAAATGGAACTGAATAGAGACAGTCCGGCTTATTCCGCTTTAATTTAACTCTATTTTGTTTGTAGAGAAAGTCTGATTTGTTTGGAGAAGTGTGAACGGTTAACTCTGGTCCGCCTACAAACCTCGGTCTCGGTTCAGTTGAAGTGAACTCTGCAGCGGTTCGAATACACATGTAAACGGCGAGCAGATCGGAGATCGCTCCAAAAGCAGGAAGTGGACTACAACACAGGGCCTTCTGGGTAAATACTATCAAAAACAAACACTTGAATCTGTTGCTTGCAGAGAGAAATCCACCAAAATCTGACACTACTCCATCTTTATTTACATTTCATGAAGAAGGAAGTTGCGCTCTGTGTCTTCAGAGGTTTTCATGTTGTTTCCATCAGTAGTTTTTGCTGCAGCGCCACCACAGGCGACGAGGGGAACAGAAGTTTCGAAGGTTTTGGTTACCTCACCAGCTGAAAATGTAACAAATGTTGCAATTTTATTCCCCAATCAAATCAAATCTACCAGACTATGAGGTGTGAAAACAGCCTTAGAAAGATGACTCTTTGTCCTTAGTCCTGCCAGGCTGTAGGATCTCCCCTATTACAAGTGTGAAACAGAATAATCTTACCACCAGTGCAGAGTGTTTTGTACTGTCGTTTTTTTCTTCTAGAACAGTTAAAGTAATAAAATACGACACTTCTGTTGCATTTTTCCCAAGGAGAAGAATCAGCCGACAGCTTTTTGTCCCTAAAAGAAGTTCGTTTGTATCCATGACAACCAGATCTCCCTGCTTTAACTGCTGTTGAATAATAAATTTAAAAAAAGAAAGAAGAGTCATTATTTGGATTTTCTTTTTCATTAAATTACGCATGAAAGCATTAAAGCAGCCAACCAGGAGAGAGTTGAACCTATTTTATGTTTAAGAAAGGTTGTAACAGATCTGGTTGCTGGAATCTGTGATGTAGCAAAAATAACATCCTTATTTTTTAGAGTAACCTGGTTTCAGCCACATGTAGGCTAAAGAAGGGCAGCTTACTTTCAGGGGGAGCCTTAGAACGCATCTGAATTATGCCCTAAACTACAGGAAATATCGGATTTGCTTCAACAGACAGGATTTTTTTTTGATTTGTTGTAAAAAGGCTGGCTTTAAGCTACACGAAAAAGCCTTTTACTGGGTTAACAAGATGCTGAATGAAGCTTAAAACAGCAGCCTGACTGTGAAAACCCATCCTGGTATCGACAACGCTTGGCAGCACACCGTCAGACACCCTGAGATTCTCATCAGCGAGAGCAACAGCTGCGGTAGAAGGTGAAATAATCTGAAGTTCAGATGTTTAAAAAGTTCACATGCGGTTTCACATTTCAGTCGAAGATGTTGGAAAACAGAAGCAGTTTCCTGTGAATGAATGCAGACTTCCTCTAGCATCTTGGCTTCAAAGAGAACTGGGTAATTGGGAGCAGACCAGAGAGGAGGAAACAGCTGGAACAATGCATGAAGCCCTCCCCACCCTGCAGGAGAGAGATCACACTTCACACTGCGGAGGCTGAAAGAAGTTT